>NC_051186.1:59594258-59691758 GCF_013339695.2 Rhipicephalus sanguineus
GTCACCCAATGCAATAACGTAACTGGTGGGCCGTTTAAAGATTCCAACCCATTACAAAGGGCTGAGCCATAATTCTTCATTGTCATCAGTCGTCGCGTCAACAAAGTGCACATAATGCCTTACAGACGTGTAGCTGGTGCCTCGCTTCTCCGCAGAATGACGAATAATTGCTTAGTAGGTGCTTCCCAACTTCACAAAAATTGTGATTTATGGCGTAGTGGGTACCTTTCTAGTGTACTTGTATTGTAGCCCCAAGAGAGCTTGACGGGCTCTAGAAACATCGCTCTTCCAGCTTTCGCTGTGACTGTGCTGCGGTTTCAGCGCAGGCCTGGCGTTTTTTTTTTATTATGGCGAAAGCCTTAGATGCCTGATCAAACGTGAAAATTGACCGTCGGCGGCGTCAACACGAGCGATGCAAAAAAATCATCATCACACGAGGGCGTCATCGTATGACGTCATGACGACATCACAGATCGCCAAAATTTGTGACGTCATGATGACGTCACGTAAAGTGACGTTGTCATATGAAATCGTCCTTTTGCATTGCCTCCGTGATCGGCCCAGAGATCACGGAAGCAGTGAAACACCAGGTGAGTTGTAGGAAATTTGTCATACCTCCGCGTGGGAGTCCACTGTTCTACCACAGAGCATGCTGGTGCTTGAAACTCGTTGGCAAAAAGACCCTATGCAGGTTTCATGTCGGGAAGGAATCACATTAGCATATGTAATGTAGCGTCGTAGAAGAGTAAAGTAACAACCAGGCGTCACACAATGCGAGGTGCGCAACTAGTGGGTTGTTGAATGCTTCCCCTAACCCATTACAAAGGGTTCTGCCATAATTCTTCGTCGTCATCAGGCACAGCATCAACAAAGTGCACATAATGCCTTACAGGTGTTTAGTGGGTACCACGCTTCTCCGCAGAATGACGACAAATGGCACAGTGGCTGCTTCCCTACTACACAAAAATTATGATTTATGGCGTAGTGGGTGCCTCTCAAGTGCACTTGTATTGGTTGCCAAGGAAGCCCATGAGGCCCTCATGATCCATTTCCTCAGGGTTTCATTAAAGTTCTTTCCGTCTCTTTATCTCTTTCTCACGTTAACATATGTTATATATTTATATATTGTGGCGGGAGAGTGAAATAACGACCGGGCGTCACACAATGCGAATTACGTAAGTAGAGGGTCGTTTAAAGCTTCCATCCCATTACAAAGGGCTCAGCCATAATTTGTCATCGTCATCAGCCGCCGCATCAACTAAGTGCACATAATGCCGTACGGATTTCTAGCAGGTACCTGGCTTCTCCGCAGAATGACGAATGAAGGCGTACCGGGTGCTTCCCAATTTCACAAAGATTATAATTTATGGCGTAGTGGGCAGCTTGCAAGTGTACTTGTATTAGTAGCCCCAAGACACTTTGTAATGAGCTCTAGAAACGCCGCTTTTTCCAGCTTTCGCTGTGACTGTGCTGCGCTTTCCGCGCAGGCCTGGCGTTTGTTCACACGCTTGTGCGAACTGTAGCCTGGGAATTGCGGCACATATATTTTGCCCCAGCATATAACCGTATACAACGCTAGTCTGCCCGCAGCCATTGCCTTTGTGCCTCTTCTTTTCCTATATTGCGACATTCAACCTGACCCCATTAAAGCTGCATTTTCCCATTTATCCTTTATAGAAAGCGTCGCGTGACATGAAGGTGATCCAATAAGGTTGGCGCGAAACCAGGCACATTCCGCAACCTTTTGTAACATTTCTTGTCAACTTGTTTTGGCGTGCTTCGACGCTGTCGGTCTACTTATTTACTTCTGGATCGAATGTCGTGTTTTTCTTCGTCAGAAGATTCTTCGTTTTATTGAATCGTTCAGTGAAGAATACCGTCCTCGCTGTGTGCGCTCCTCCTCTGAGTACAATTCTTGTTGCTTTTTCGTGGGGTACTTGGATCAATGTCTAGTGTTTTACTGTAACTTGCGGGGCATCAAGTAAAACTGAAATATACTTTCTTAATTATTTACGTAGAAAACATTAATTAACGAAGCATTGTGTTTTGGCTATTAAGATATCAACTCAGCGCTAGCTGCCAGTTTGTTTCTCCTTGGTGTAAGTCTTACGGCGGTGAAGCACGCTCTACAGGTGATCCTTTTCTTGGGGGGGCGGGGGGGGGTTGATTCTAATATAACCAGCTCAAAACATCATTTATGGAGACTAGGAAGGTGAAATAATATAAAAGCGAAGAAGGGAACACATGGGCGGCGAGCACTAATTAATATTGCCACGGCCACTTCTTGTATTCGGGTTTGACCAGCAAGGACGGTTATCAACGCTCGACGCTGTCCGCGAAGCAGTGTTCGAGAAGCTTCGCGATTATAGTAGATCGTTTTGTTAAGATTGCGCGCCGCACGCGAACATTCCAGCTTTGTCAAGAGATAACGCCGCCACCAGCGATATTGCTGGAAAGTTCGACAGCGCCTGTATAAAAGCCGACGCGCTTGACCGCTTGTGAGTTGATCGACGGTCGACGCTGTGTTCGCCGCTATCAGTGCATACCGTGTGTATTGCTGTAGTTTGACTTTCAGTTTCCCGGCCACAAGCTCGGCCAAATAAAAAGCTTCATCTCGGATACGCTGTCTGCGGCCTTCGTCGACGTCACGACCACGTGACAATATTTCTGGATATACGTAACCAGTAATTGAGAAAGACTCTAATGACCCGTCGAGATTAACCCAGTGATAAAGACCGCGGGGCTGCGCGTTTCAGTTTCGTTATTTAACCTTCCGTACAGAGTGTTTCTGCGACGATTTTTGACACTCGCTTTTCAGATGCAGAGTTATGAGGCAGTACTCTACTATGGGGGAAAGTGGTCCAAATATCAACCTTGCGCCCGCACTAGAACTGTAGTAGCGTTATCTAAGTGTTGACGAACTCTTTCAGCATACGGCAGATCACGAATGGATTCAGTTCGCTGGTCAACCTGCTTTCTTTTTCGTCAAGTTTCCCAAAACACCACGAACAAGGCTTTGGAAAATTATTAAACTGTCAGCAGCCACATCGTCCACATCCAGCGGATGCGTTGGGAATCCCGGCCGCAGTGACGATATTTTATAAACCGTGCCACGGGACGCCTCGCTGCGTTTATGCGTGCAGATGTGCGTGTTTCGCCACCTTATTCCAGAGCGTCGCCTTTTCGGTGGCGCAAGCGACGAGTGTCCCGTATCTCGACGGAATGCATAAAACATATCGCCCGCATTTGTACGCGCAGCTAAACCTTTCGTGTCTGCGCGCTAGGTGGCGTAAAACTGGCCGCTATCTATATACCTCGTCTGTGCTCTTGACTGAAACAAAGCGATATCCTATGCTAGTGGTAGTTCAAGAGTGAAAAGGCCACAGCCGAAGTCCAATGGCAACAAAGTCTAGATTATACAATGCTGCATAACGATATGCATAATCTATCTTTTGTCCGATGCAGTGTCCTCGGGAGCATGTGTGTCCACCTTGGTGGACGGGGATAAAACGGTGCAGCGTACTCAAGTGTAATTTCGAGGAAACAAATTTTAAACGTTGTTTGTCGCGATTGGACATTTCTATCGGCCTCAGATAAGCATCTGTGAGATAAGATATCGGCATCTGGATAAAACTGGAAATATTGGCAACTATTTCATGCTCCACTTCCGGACGAACACGATAATGTTTCTCGAAGAGAGGCCGATAACAAGGGGTTTTGTGGAGCCTCCGGCATCGGTCCACCTTTAGCCAAGCTACAATGTAATGTGATAACGTCACGATTGCGTCACCAATTTCGGCGACCTGAGACGCCAAGACGGCGCTGCAGGTTTATGTCATCACGTGATAATAATATTTAGCATTACTCGTGTTGACTCAGTCAATTTTAACGAATCGATGAGTCATCTGGACCTTTCGCCTTAATGAACAACGTTCATGTTTTTGAAGCTCGTGCACGTGCAATCGCAAGTAACCGCACGATTCTAACGTCACGAAGCGCATCTTTACAAGTCCACCAGGTTACGGCAACTCCAAAGCCATGCGAGCTTCTAAAGCAGACCTCTGTGCGAACTTGCGGTGTGTCAACGTGCCGCGCCATTACAATCGAAACTGCGCTCATCTACAGCTCCTGAATTGTGTATATCTGAAGCTCCTGACTGCATCATTCGGCTTAAGGTTGAAATAAATCTGCAATGACTTCTATACTGAGCTGTCACTACAGTTTTAATCTTAAAGCAACACCGACACCTCTACCGAGGCGCCATTGCAGCTCTAGCCTTCGCAGCGTTGCACGCTTTTGCTTATTCAGCGACGCCTGACCCTAAGGTCACTTTGGCGAGTGCGGCGCGCGTGGCGATCTATTTCTCAACGGTCAACGCTTGCATTATGAAGGCCCGCCATCGAAAGGCCGCGGGAGTCCACTGTTTAGGCGCAGCAATAAACGAGTGCGCTGGCCCAATATGTACATACTATGTGCGCCCTGAAAAGGGCATTATGCGCAAGAACAAACACTTTTTTTACGTTTGTTCCTTTTTCTTATTCGCTACGTGCGGCGCCAGTCTTCAATATAGAATATGCAGTGCCTGTCGAAAGCACTCCCATCGCAGAAGCCTGAGAGATAGGGGAAAATTATGTGGGAAATGGCAAAGGTGCCAAAGGCAGGCACACGCAAAGAAATGGAATAACTGTGTCGTTTGTGTTTAGTAATGGGTTCCTCTTGCCTTCGATTTGTGTTCGCTCTCGTCTGAGTCTGCGCAGTTTAGTTCTGTCCAGAACAGTAACCTGTTTCTTTCATTCTCTATCAGTTCTCTTCAATCATGTACTGCGCACCAGTTCAGTGCTTTGTTGTTTCTTTGCGCAGGGTTTTATTTCGGGTCATTTAATTTTTCATGTCCTTCATCTTATGCTGTACCCTGTTATGTGCGCTTTCTCGACAGGCGTTAGGAGACGGCTCGTAAATTTGCGGTGCCCTCAACGCTTACTTCGCGTTTACAGAATAGACAGCACGAAAACCGCTTCGGTCCCTGGAGCGGCCGCGTTCACGTAAACCAGCGTTTTGCTTGAGTTGTGCGAGATTGGATAAAAAAACAATAAAAGGAATTCACCGACAGTTACGGTATTGTATATTGCGAATTCTGAGCGCAGCTGTTTAGGTGTTTTCATTCTGCGATAAGGTGAGCAAATTCGCATGCGTCAAGGCGACGCGGCGCGGCGCGAATGGGAGTACAGAATGCTCGGTTTTCGTGTGAACGTCACGTCGTGAACCTGGCGCCGCCTACTTCCGCCGCCGCTGGCTGACGCGAACGCTCCGCCAGACTATAAAGGGCTTTTAAAGGCCTGACCACACGTACGCGTTGCAGCGCGTCAGCGCGCGGCGTTTTGAAGCGACGCCGAGCCCTCTCCCTATGGGGAGAGAGGGCGCGCTGCTACGCGAAGCTGCGCGCCCTCTCTCTCCATAGGGAGAGGGCTCGGCGCACGTCAAAACGCCACGCGCTGACACGCTGCAACGCGTACGTGTGGTCAGGCCTAACAATCCGCTTGAGCGTTGCAGGCACAAAGTGTACCTTCGAGCAACGCACGTCTTCTCCTCCCTAGCCTCGCAGGTCAACCAACTTTCTCGTGCCCGTGCGCGAGAAGCATGCGTTCCGCTGTCTCAAGAAGCGCGAGCAGTCACGGGGCATTGCAGCCGCCAACACAGCGGCTCTCTGGCTCTCATAGTGGAAGACGCCTTGCGGCAGTCTCTCTTTCGCTCTCTTTCGTCCTCGTTCGCTCTAACGGTTACGCCGACGCCAACGGCGATGCCGCTCAACGCAGGAACGGGCGCCTAAGAGCTGCGCTCTTAAAGTTGTATATCGGATCCCAATTTCGTGTGGCAAGATATATATAGGTCAAACCGGAAGGTGTATTAATGACAGACTAAGAGAACATAACAACAATGTAAAAAATGGACGTGACGGATGGCTTGCGATTCACTGCAAGACATGTGGGTGCCAACCTGTGTTCAACGCATGTACAGTTGTCGCTTCGCAGAACGATAAATTGACGAGAGAAATTATCGAAGCTGAGAACATTGTTAGATTAGGTCCCGAATGCGTCAGCACGAGGTCTGTTAACTTATCTGGCAAAGAGCTCGCGTTTCTAATTGAGAAGTTGATGGTTGTACTCACCTGGTGGCGCAAGAGTGGTGCATAAAAAACTGTGTGCTCAGGAAATAAACTTTTGTTGGTAGTATGCGATCTGTGTGTTGTCGTCTCTTCTTTTAGTCCCTGTCTCGTTTGCGCGATTCAACCCTTAAGCTCTAAAAGAGTTAGCTGCTAGCCTTACTTCGTATAACATTACAATTTGTTGCTGTCGCATTCACTACTTTTAAGGAAAAACGTAACTTTTTTTCTGTTTCATGTCTAGTTCGTAGTTTTCTAGTCTTTCCTCCCGATGCGCTTGTTCTCACGTTGGGTCAACATTGCTGAAATACGTTACGATCTCTTCCACTGGCGTAGCGGGGAAGGGGGGGGGGGGTTAAACTCTCTGCATATGTATACGCACGCGCGAACATGCACAAATAGGGTGATATATATATATATATATATATATATATATATATATATATATATATATATATATATATATATATATATATATATATATATAGTGTTAGCGTGCATGCAGGCAAACGCAACCGCATTTCTTTTTGATATTTATTGCGACAGATACCTGCCAGAAACGTGTTTTGTAACGCCGTTCGCTGCTGCCAAGTAAGGTAGCCTTTCTGCGGCTGCTGCTAAGTAAATTTATAGAGCGGTAGCTTGGGCTGGTTGGTGATTTAGTATCGGCATATTCCCACAGCGCAAAATGAACGAAGACAGATGAGTGGACACAACACAGACGCTGATTTGTGTCCTCTGATCTGTCCTCGTTCATTTTCGCGCCGTGCAAATAATGTCGATGCTAAGTAAAGCTTAATTAAATCTTGTCATGTACTGTACCTCACAAAGGCCCGTTTTTTTTTCTCTCGCTATTTGCTCCGCCAGGTGTGCGAGTTGCACGTGTCCGGCTACAAGTTCTCGGTGCTGAACAACGCGTTCGTGGTGCACCAGGGTCTCAAGACTGCCGCCTCCTTCCACCGGAACAAGGACGCCGACCAGGAGCGCAACCGCGTCCTCTTCCGCCAGTTCAAGCTAGAGCTCAAGGAGAAGTACCCGGACTCATCCAGGCGATGCTACTGATCGTCGTCGCGGCCAGTACTCCTACGTGTGTACGCGGGGTCTGCTATACTGTGTAGACATTACCTGGCTGGCCTCCCCAAGTCGTTCAGGTGAGGTATGACTTGCGTGCCTGTCGTGCGTAGCCTCCAGTTTATAATTCTGTCAGCTTTGGGAGAGAGAGAGAGATAATAATCTTTAATGAAAATCCCGGAGAGGTTATCCTGGTTTGTCGCCTGGCTTGCTACTCGAGGTGTCTGGTGATGACTATGGTATATACAATGATCACATATACACACAAATAGTACTTACAGTCACAAACGCACATAAGAGTCATACACTGTAGCAATTTAATGTACAGTGTGTTCGAAGCTAACCGCGTTAGCTTCGAACACACTGTACATTAAATTGCTACAGTAGCCGGCCAACTGCTGACTACTGTTGGGTAGTGTTCGCTTGGCTACTGTTGAATACTGCCAGACAGTGCTGACTACTGCTTATTGCTCTCGGCTCATGTTGGTTAACTGCTGAGTGCTGCTGTATTGTGCTGACCTATGTTAACAGACCGTTAACTGAGATGGTGCTTGAAATCCCTGTTCGTTGGTTTCGCACTGTACGAGTGCCTTTCAGCAGAAATCACCGTCGAGGACAGAGGCCACATGAAGTCGTTTCTTTTTCTTTTTTGTTTACTGCGAAGCTGTATTTAACTAAGTCATTCGTTACTCCGCGAGCAACTACCTCCACAACAGAAAATTACCATCATCCTGAGCTGCCATTACCTTCAAATTTTGCGAAAAGCGACCGTGTCCACCCAGACTGAGCTCAAACGGTAGCTTGCGAACTGGGCGAATTGGTCGACGTGATTACGACTCTGACTGTAATAAGAAATATGAACACTGCGTAACTCCGCGAACAGTCAACTAGTCAATAACTACATACTCAACAAAAAACCCCTCGCTAGTTTATTCACAGAAGTTGGGCAAACTGAACTACTCACCACGGGTAAAATAAGAATAAAGCGAGAAAAAATAAATGAATCAGCCAATAAATACAGTTAACAAAAATAAGTAAAGAAAGAACCTGCACTCTGCACTTCTGGCCCACCCGAATTGAGGTGGAAGTGCTTTAAAGGAGCATACACTAAATTTTAAAAAAATATAAATAAATGTGTACACGAATAAAGAAAATTAATAAATCCTAGTGCTACACAGCTTTGCTGGTCATCCACTTTGTCAGAATGGGATGACTCACGCTTATGTCCCTGTGCTTGTTTGTGCCTTCTCCTGGAAACCCTTCATACTCAGTACTACTATTTTCAACTTTCACGTGGTACGTTTACGTTTTCTTAGAGTGGGGACGAAGTCAGACAGTATCGCGTACAGCGGACTGGCGCGTGCGGTGCGCAGTTTGTTAAGCTAATGGCCGTTCCCATTGCCTGTCCATTTCTAATCTACCATACTCCCGTTTCTCATATAAACCTAAGCATCACCTTCAACCCCTCCTCCCATACTCTTTGCCTCATTCACCCCCCCCCCCCTCTCACCTTATCTATTATACCCTTATCAAAGTGTAGGACTGGGTAAGTTGGTGATTAATGATCTAAGTATATGCTTGGAAGATAATAGGGAAGACGTAAAAGACAGGGACAAGTGTGGACTATCCACTGAAGTTCTATAAACAGAATAGATATACATCACAATAAATATATACACGCGACCGTTATCGTCATGTATGTATGTTAATAATAGAACTTCAAGTGATAGTCTTCGCTTGGCTCCGCCTTTTTCGTTGCCCTCGTTTTGTTCGGCGCAGTATGCCTAGACCTACTGTACCCTTCATTTCCTGTATAGTCCTCAGCATCACCTTCCCGTCCCCCAAACCCTCTTTCCCCTCTCCAAATTCCAACGGGACGGGGCTGGTGGGGCACTCTGTCGAATGACGGTAACGAAGAACATCTCGCCCGGGTCTCCCACCGGGCAGTCGGCGCTTCTCCGCTGTGCTCCGCTCTTCCATCATTTTCGGGACAGGAGGCTCTCAATCATTGGCGCCGTGTAGCGAGCTGTGTGCCTTCCCCTTTGCCGTGTGTCTATCTAATGCGCCTGTCCGGTCTCCAACTCTTTGCCGTCCATTTTGCCAAAAGCCCGCGAGGATTCGTGTTCCGTTGTACGCTGGGGGCATGTCACCACGTATCTTCCTTTTTGGCCGTCACTCACTCGCCCTCTTATATATATATATATATATATATATATATATATATATATATATATATATATATATATATATATATATATATATATATATATATATATAGAGAGAGAGAGAGAGAGAGAGAGAGAGAGAGATACAGAGAGTCTTCTTGCTTCCTACTCAGGTGATTCTATTTTCTATGTAAATATAAATATTGGCACCTTGTAAGGAAGAGACGATAAAGGTAGGAAAGAGGCAGCATGGCGCAAGAAAGGTGGTGTGAGTTTGTAACTTACCTGGAGGCCAGTTGCCTTTTTGGCGGACGTTTATTTCAATTTAATTTGTTTATTTCGATAAGGTAAAGCTAATTTCCGTTTTGCCTTTGTTGGTTCTCTATCTTTCTTGGTGTCACTACTGTTGTGACATACATACATACATACATACATACATACATACATACATACATACATACATACATACATACATACATACATACATACATACATACATACATACATACATACATACATACATACATACATACATACATACATACATACATACATACATGTTAAGCTATCCTTGTATTTTATTTTTTATGTGTACTGTCCCTCCTGCTTGGGCCAAGCTGACCTGCAGTATATTGAAAAAATAAATAAATAAATAAAGTACATACATACAAATTTGTACTTATTATCCGCACGATTCTTTCTCCGTTCAGTCTTTCTTTTGCTTTTTTTTTGTTTCCTCACGTGACATGTGGTTGTATTCTGTAAAAAAAAAAGAGAGAGAGGAGCTCCTTCATCTTGCTGTCTCATCGGTGAAGTGTCCGGCCGAGAGCTTTACAGAGTGCCCGGAGTGCCTCTCATCATCTAAATGGGCTTCTCGTCGTGTGTCGGTGGTTTTTAACTTTTTACGAGTCTATATATTTATTTTGATTGGCTCACTCCCCGGCACGTTCGTACGTGCGAATGAAAAACGACAGTGACAGCGCTGGAAACACGCGTGTTTTGTTTTTAATTGTGTCTTTTTCGTTTGGTTTTCTAATTTTATTTTTTGCAGGAAGGTTTTGTTTCCTGCCTTTTGTAGTGCTGGGTGTCGGGCAGTCAGCCCTAACTCGTTCGTACGTTGGGAAGACGGAGAAAAAGATCAAAAAGAAAAGAAAAAAAACAAATGCACACGGAAAACTAGATGGGTGCTACGTTCGTCCACGTTAGCGAGTCGATTAGTCCGAATAAATAAAGAGGAAAAAAATAAAGAAGAAACATATAAAGAAAAGAAACGACTGTTCCGCGGCCTGTCGTGCCTGTCTCTTACTTGCCACGGTGCCAGGAATATAATTCGAGCGAAATTCGCTGTCCCTCGTTCCCCTGGGGTATTCTCTTTGACAATAATACATATCGCGGATTCGCGCAGCATTGCGTGCTCGGACTCGGGGCGCGTTTCCGGCGCTTTTAAGCCGATGAGAGTTCCGTTGTTTCTATAGGGGATTGTTTCAAATTTGTATGCGGGGTTATTTATTTATGTGCTTATTTCGTGTCATGACTTTAAGAAGGTACCATGGATTTCGCCGCAGCGGCCAAATTTACGCAGTTTTCGGTTCGTAAATGGCTTAATCCGTACTGGATGTTGAAGCCGCCCCAAACTGACCGTCATGTGTTACGGCAGGGGTTAGATATCGCATCGAGCGTTATCAATTCGCGTTCTCAGTGCTGGTGCCATGTGCGTGAATCTTGCATACAGACAAAGGTGTCGGTTAAGTGGTTGGGGGGGGGGTGTTGTCGAATGGCGCTCGCCCCCCCCTCCCCCTTTCCGGGCCGCATACTTCAGTAGCAGTGGCTGGCGGCTGCATTTTTAAATTTTTGTTTTATGAAAACTGCTTTCAGGACCCGAAGGCACTACAGAAAAGAGTGGATAAAATAGCAGTTACACGAACAGTTAAAAAAATTATAAGACACCTTACAAGGCGACTTTGAAACGTTGTTCTTCCGTTATTCTGGTGTTTGAAGCGGAAAGGTGGTTGCAGGCGCCGCCTGTCCTATAATGGGCTACAACCTAATAATACCAGCTCCACCAACACCCATCACTGTCCCACCCAATCATATTTGCTCATGTCGGTGACGTCAAGCACCATTCGCGTGTTCCAGATCGTTACTGTTGACATGCAGTCACATGCTCGTGTCGCTGGTTTGAAGCGGAAAACTTGACCGTCCTGGAAAATTTCATCGCAGATCCTTGTGTCACTGCTTAGGCTTAGCCAAATGTCATATTTTAGTTAGAAATGGCGAACCTTTAGTTTTTGACGTGCGTGGTGTTTACGTTAGCGTATAAAAAGTACTTAGGGTTCGAAAGGAAACCAGCTTGCACGACTACCTTGCATAGGTGATTGACAAGTGGGCCGCGGTTGTGTTGGGGGATCTTGTATTTATTCTTAGGTGGTAACCGACTATACGTACAAACATTGCACACCTTTGTGCGAGAAGATGGTAGGCCCGTAGAGTTCCCTGCAGTATTTACTGGAGGGAACTCAGGCGCTGCGATCGTTCAGCCACCATGGGAATGATGGATAGTACATGGATTTGCCTAAACGTCGTGCTTGCAGCTGCGAACGCACTTGTGGCGTTGTTTATTGTTGTGTTTTGGCGTTTGTTTTTGGATAAAAGAATGGATCGTTGTGAACTTCGTGACCCGATTTGAATTGGTGAGCCTAAAAGGTCATGGTGGTGAAGTGGAACTGCTGAATGATTGCGAAACTTCGTCTTGCGACAAAGTGGCTGCAGGCGACACGGAGCCAAACGGAGCCGAAAGAACGAAGCTTAGACAAATCCGTGTACTACCCGTCATTGCCATGCTGTCTGAAGCGCCATGCGTTGCAGCTCGCATAGACACTAGCGCCAGATTTCCGTCTAGTGTATTATTAGAATACTCTATTGGTAGGCCCACCTTATAGCGATGATCCGTGCTTGGCGATATGAAACGAGGTGTATGAAACATTGCGTCCTTCAGTATTATATGGCGCGTAACGTTATAACGAGTGTTGCATAAACTTCCAAATTTTGGTGGCATTGTGAGGTTCATGTTGTGTATTTCACTCTTAATCCACAGGGGAGTAGTCCCTGGCAGTTCGTGGCTTAAGTCGAATCGCCGCAAGCGCCTCGGTGTTCCCCAGTTTTTACACACGTATACTGTCTCGCGGATTGAACCACTATGCAATGACTCTGTGTATGCAATCAAACTGGAGGACGCGGGTTCAGTTCCAGACCACGGCGATGACGGTATCTCATTTAGGACTAAATTACAAAAACACCGTTGTGCTTAGGTTTAGGTGGATGCTATAAAATACCACAGGCAATTAAAATAAACCCGAAGTCCCCCAGCACGGCTTGTCTCATGGTCATGCCGTTGTGTTGACACATAAAACCGGAGAGTCATTTTTAATTTGGTCATTATCTCACAGATTACATTAATCAATGCTGGACCACCGGCAGCTTACCTCCGCAGTGCAAAAAGGCCCAGGTGATCCTCATTCCTAAACGAGGCAAACGACTGAATACTAACAACCTTAGGCTCATCTCCTTACCATCGTGCATAGGCAAATTGATGGGACACGTGTTCCTGGCTAGACTAACAAATTACCTCAAAGACAATGACCTATTTCCACACACCATGATTCGCTTCCGAATGCACCTCTCGACCCAGGATGTCATGCTGCAGCTCAAACACCACATCACAGACAGTACAGGCCGCTCCACTGAGGCCATTCTCGGTCTAGATCGCAAGAAGGCCTTTGACAATGTCACACGCAGCACCGTCCTAAGTCAGATGAACAGCCTAAAGTTGGGGTTTATCACGTACAATTATATCAGAGCCTTTCTGACGGACAGGACGGCCACTATCACCGTAGGAGTACTGAGATCATCCGAGATAACCATGGCAAGCGCGCGCACCCCGCTGGGTTCCGTGATCTCTCCCATGTTGTTTTACCTCGCCCTCCTAGGCCTTCCGTCACGACTACATACTATCCCAGGACTCCATCACACTGGTTATGCCGACGACATCACCCTCTGGGTGTGCGACGGCAATGATGGCTCCATAGAACAAAGATTACAGGAGGAAATTTACACAGTAGAACGTATCTACAAGGAATTGGACTATCCTGTTGGGCGGAGAAGTCCGAGCTACTCCTATATCGCCCTACACTCAGAGGCCGACCACCCAAATAACATCACCAAGCACAGACACACACCGATATAACACTCACTACAAGCGACGTCCGCATCATGCCAACCGTGGACGAAACCAGATTGCTAGCACTGGTCATCGAGAGTAAGGGCACAAACGGCGAGACAGTTCGCAACACTGACGCAAAAGGGTCGAACACGATGCGCCTCATTAAACACATCGCCAATAAACACAAAGGCATGAAAGAGGTCAGCGTCGTCCTCCTAATCCAATCAGTCGTACTTAGCCACATCACCTATACGGTGGCCTACCACCGATGGTTCAGTGCAGAAAAGCCTAAACTCAACAGCCTCATAAGTAGAGTCTACAAACAAGCACTAGGTTTGCCGCAAAACGCCAGCACAGAGCTCCTCATTCAACTGGCCTTGCACAATACCCTTCAGGAGCTGATCGAGGCCCACCAAATCTCCCAATACAAGTGATTGGCCAAGATTCAGCCAGGCTGCCAGATTATCGAGAATCTCGGAATATGTTACCACACCCAACACGGAGACAAACACCACGTACCACGGACTATCCGCACTGAACTCACTGTTCCACCGATACCCTAGAACGTCCACCCCGAACAAAATCAGGGCAGACGCGTCAGTTGAGCCAGAGCCATGACCAAGATTTTTGGTCGCAACGACGAAGCGGTCTTTGTCGATGCAGCACGCTCTCGGGAACGTCACTGCTTCGTGGCTGTAGTCGTAGACCACACAACAATGCAAAACAAGCGCATCAATTATCACCCGACAGGTATAAGCGGCGGAGGAAGTATCTATCGCGATGGCCCCACACGAATGCCTGCTACATCATCAGCGACTCGCAAACGGCCGTGCGAAACTCCGCAAGCCGCAGAATGTCCCCCGAGGCATTGCGGATCCTAAATACAGGCAAAATTCATAAGGCAGACAAATGCGTACTACTACTCTGGTTCCCTGCCCACACGCCCCTAGGTCACCCGGAGGTCAGTCCAAATGAAGTGGCGCACCACGTGGCTCGAGGTCTCACGTTCCAGGCCGCGTTAGACGCAACAGCCACCCGACCGGACTCTTCCGTGGCCGTATGGGAACGGGACGATCGGCTCACTGAATTCCGTGACATTACTCAGCATTACCGAATGCAAAGGCGGGAGTACCCTCTGCCACACCCCAAGCTAAACCGGACCCAGTCCGTTCAATGCCCCGCCACGGTGGTCTAGTGGTTATGGCGCTCGACTGCTGACCCGGAGGTCGCGGGATCGAATCCCGGCCGCGGCGGCTGCATTTTCGATGGAGGCGAAAATGTTTGAGGCCCGTGTACTTAGATTTAGGTGCACGTTAAAGAACCCCAGGTGGTCGAAATTTCCGGAGCCCTCCACTACGGCGTCTCTCATAATCATATCGTGGTTTTGGGACGTTAAACCCCAGATATTATTATTATTATTACAGTCCGTTCAATGGCGGCAGCTACAAACACGAACATATACGAACCCCGTCATTATGCACCACATATATCCCGAATTATGCCCAACTAATCTATGCCAGTGTTGTAACATCAGAGCCACGATTGATCACATCCTATGGGCATGTCCAGCATTAATCAGCAATTCAAGGGTTGCGGCCTCCAATGAAGGCTTTCGGGTGCGCTGCTCAGTTCGGGCCTGGACGAGCAACTCTAGGCGATCCAGCAGGCCGAGGAAGCTGCCAAGAGGCACATCCCTCCGTCAGCCCCCAGTTGGGAGCCAAGCATAGCAACCTGCCGGAAATTAATATGTCTTTTCTACTACTATCAGAGCTATGACTGTGGGGGGTCGATCCTTGAAAGAAGGCGTAACTGAACAATACCGAGCAGTACTGAACTGCGTTCACGGTGCAGAGACCGAAACAGGCGCATCAAGTATAAACCCCGGAAAAGTAAGTGCATCTTTAATAAAACAATTATGCTTCTCATGGACATGAATTTTCAAGTTTAAAGGCATTCAGCTACCGTTTTTCTTTTACTGTATAGTGTACAGTGAACCGAATCAACAACCAGCGCATCAGTGGAGGTTGTCCAGATAGGAATACATGTGAATGTGTGTACAATGAACCTGATTCGGTTTCGGCCGCAGCACTTGCTGATTTCTTTTAGTCACTTGTAGCCATAATGAGCGACCCGACCCGTCGACATTGTGAGAAAAAACAAATATGGGCGCTTTGTTAATTCCGAAGTGTTTTCGGCGAAAGCGTGTGGTCATTCGACTGACTATGCCATGGTATCGGGGGGATCCACATTCTTGGGGCGCTTCTCCGAACCGCTTGCCGTGGAATCATCATCGGGACGCTTGAAAGCCATCCGACTAACTCGACTGGACGCGGTGGCGGCGTCCAGCGGTGGCCGCGCCGCCGCGTTGCGCAACGCGCGTTGGCAAGAGCAACGCGCAGCATTCGCGCGCTGACGGTCGGACGCCGCCGCCGCGTTGCGCAACGCGCGTTGGAAGGCGCACCACGCAACTGTTGTATGTTGACGGACGGACGGCGCCACCGCGTTGCGCAACGCGCGTTGGCAAGAGCAACGCGCAGCTTTTGCGCGTTCACGGTCGGACGCTGCCGACGGACGCCGCCGCCGTGTTGCGCAACAGTTGCGCAACGCGCGTTTGAAGGACCAAGCGCAACTGACGCTATGCGCCGCTGTGCCATCGCGTGATTGCTGAGAGAGTGTGAGGGGGGAGAGGTCACAGCTGGCACAGTGCCAGGGCACGGACGGACTAGAGTTACTGTATATGCTACCTTTAGGTAGCAGAGTTGCGCATGTTTTCCAACGCCGCTAGCAACCATGCATTGCGGAGAAGCTGACGCTCGGGCCAATTTTTGTATTTCTCGACGACGACGCTGCAGCTCACTCAATTAACACTAGCCATCGACAGCCAATGTTTATCGCCGGCCTTCGACACGCCAGACATGTTTATCGGCGACGCGGTAGGCATGTCGCCTGCAAAAATGGAGTGCGACTTCACCGCATAGCTGTGATTGGTAGCCGGACCTATGCGCTACTCTGCTACCTAAAGGTAGCATATACAGTGACTCTAGGACGGACGGTGACCGCGAGCTTGAGATATTAAAGGATTTCGCCTTAAAACATCCCGCGGAAAGCAGACACACTATGAGCAGCTCATTCAAGTATTGCAGACGTGCGAGGCGAGGACACTTTAGAAGCGGAAGGTGAAGTTGCCATATTCTCAGGCGCCTTCTTTTCATAAAAATCTTACCTAGTTTATTAGCAGCCGTAAAACAACATTAACAGCGTTTCTACTTCCTACTTTTTTAGCCTTTGAGATACGCAATGAATGTAAGGAATACCCACGACAAGCTTTTTCCTATCGCTTATGTTAAGTCCGAGCACGGTTGCAGAAGCGGCAGGAAAAAACGTCTCGTACGCATTCCTCCCTTCTTTACCCGATGGTCGCAGGTTCAGTTTCTGCCGGCGGCAAGTTGTCTTTTCGTCCACTTTACTTTCTTCACATCTGTATCATCATTGTTACATACACTTAAAGCAGTACAATTAATGTCTCCTATACCTTCATTGGCTTCATTATCTGTTGGTTATCACTAAGGTTGTGTCAAGCAAACAAGCAAGCCCTAAAAAATTCCCTTCGTTCATTCTCATATTATTTGCGTTTCTCACAGCCTAAAGAACGCGGGAAGTAGGTGCGGTGTTTTTGCAGCTGCCAATAAGCTAGTCAAGATCTGTGCCGCTGTGCAGAGAAAGAATGAGCGACTAATAGACAAGAACTAATACGGCGATCTGGACGAGTTGGTATATTAAATCTTCGGGTAAGCGTGCAGCGCGGCACAGACAAAGGACGAGAAACGGACACTACGGCGCTGTAAAAAATTCTACGACTTCTAATTTGGCCGCCCACTGCAGCAGATGCAAATGTGAACCCTTGTTTCAAGAAGTAGCCGTGATGTACAAAAATGAAGATCAAACAAGCCGAGAGATAATCGAAGCTTATCATACGCACGTGGATCCCGCTCGTTGTGTCAGCCAAACCTCTGTCGCACTCCATAAAAAAATATAATTTTTGAATGACATGTTCCCGCGCTTCTCTTCTTTATCTGGCAATCACCATGTGACTTACACGAATTTTTGTTTGTGCACGAAATAAATTTTTCAGTTGAGAGTCAGCGCTCGTGTCGTCCGTTTCTCGTCCTTTGTCTGTGCCGCGCTGCACGTTTACCCGAAGATGATAATAGACAAGATTCGGAGGACATACGCCATAGCAAAAGAGTTACACCATGATATCGTTTTCCAGTGGATCCCAAGTCACTGTGAAATCACCGGAAATATCACAGCTGATTGTTTGGCCCATGCAGCGCATCAAGATGACGACTTATCTCTATTACCTCTCGCGGCGAGTGATGCACGATGTTTCTTGAACAAACTCTGCGGTCAATTGTCCAGAAAGACTTGGTTCGCGAATGGAGCTCAAAACTCTCAATTATATACAATCGATCCTGAATGGAATTTCAAATTCCGATTAAAATTAGCCGTTCTGTAGAAACAGTAATTCACAGACTTCGTCTAGGCACTGCCTACACTAAGAGCTTCCTATATAGGATAAGAAAAACTAACTGCGCTACATGTACATGTGAAGCGGCAGAAGAAGACATAGAACACCTCCTTCTGCAGTGCAAAAATTATGCTGTTTCCCGTAAAAAATTCTTACAAAAACTAAACAGATTGGACAGACGGCCGCTATCATTAGCAAAAGTATTGGGTCCATGGCCAACAGAAACTCTTCAAAACATTGCTGCACGCGCCCTGGTACAGTTTTTAGAACGGTCGGGAATATCAAAAAGATATTGATTCACATTTGTAATTATACTTCACATTGAGACACCTCTGGTCACATGTTTCGCGTTGCCTCTTGTGATTCAAGACAGCTGTGTTTAAAGTGTGGGCAATGCCCAGTGACTTTTGTGTGATGTGATCGCACTCTACAGAGGACTATGTGTTGAACTTATCGGCAAAGTGCGAACGATTGTTGTGTGTCTTTTGTGTGAACCTTGTTGTCATCACGTGGACATTATGCATGACGTGTGAACATTCCTTTTAAAAGGACATTGCCGTGAGTGAGGGTACTTTTATTTATAAGCTCGTGACGCTAATACGTAAGGGAAGAGGAGTAGCCGGAGCCATGTATAGGCACCAACCTCTCCTTTAATGCATTTATTAAAAAACAAGAATAAAAAAAGCGAACTGACATTTGTTTCGTAAAACACACAAACTAATTCACTGATTACCGTACAGGTGTAGTGCTTAAGGTTCCTTTACGCTGCGGTCGCCTCTGCGAAGGAGATACGGGCCGCTGTGTTAACCAGAGATTATTGGGACATAAGAGATCGCTAACCGGAGGCTCACCTTCTAATCTATCTTTACATTGTCGAGAGTGTAAGTGCACGCCAAAATTCGTTGAATGCGCAGTTCTGTAACGGCACAAGAACGAATAATAATAATATCTGGGGTTTAACGTCCCGAGACCACGATATGATTATGAGAAACGCCGTAGTGAAGGGCTTCGGAATTTTCGACCACCTTGGGTCGAAAATCTAAGTACACGAGCCTCAAACATTCTCGTCTCCACCGAAAATGCAGCCGTCGCGGCCGGGATTCGATCCCGCGACCTTTGGGTCAGAAGTCGGGCACCATAGCCACTAGACCACCGTGGCGGGGCGCAAGAAGGAAGAAACGTGTCTAATTATTGAGGCATGGCATATTGGTAATAGTGGTAGCGCCTTTGTGAGTCAACCGTCAATTAATTTGCATAAAGAAGAGATCAGATGACTTAACAGTTATCTTCCACGTAGACCCCCACGCGTGCCGGATGGATAGGTTCGCCTATTGCCTGGGCATGCGCAGACAAGTTTTCCTACCTTCTTTTTTTTTCCGCCGTTGTGCGCCTTTGCAGTTGTTAGTCGGCGTTTGTGGTGTCTTGACTTCTTTCTTGTGTCCGTGTTTGCACGACCTGTTTTTTGGAATTATTAACCACCCATGCTTGCGGAATGTGAATATACCTGAATCATATGAACGGCTTGTACCTGCGGTGCAAAACAACTGCCAAATGATAACATTTTCTACCAACGCTTCGATGAATGGCGTGGCTGCCGAATAAAACCCTCTGCAGGACAAGATGTGAAGCCGACATGGATGACTCTACACATCAGGAAAGTTAAAGCTTTGCGAAAATTTAATACCAAACTCGCGTTTCGCTGGTCTTGGAGATGCGTCTGCTATGGGCCCGTTCCCGACACTTACGAACACGGGAAAGAGGATGAAAAACGCTATGGCGATGACACCCGAAAACAACTTTCCAAGTAAGCCCACATCCTACAATAAAACTACGCTTAGGCATCACTTACACAACTACAAAACGAGATATCGCGTGAATTTTTAATGGCACAGGTACCGAGTGACGCTCTTATTTTAGATATGAAGCATCTTATAGCGGAGTTCAATCCGGTGGTGGTGGTGGTGGTGTGCGGCGTGACCACCCTTACTGCGCATGCGCAAACCCTCTTCACTTCCCGTCTCCCCTGCCCGTCTCCCCTTCCCTCCATCCCCCTCTCCACTTCCCTTTCCCCTTTCTCCTCCCCTCCACTTCTCCCCTTCCCTGTCCCCTTTCCCCCTCCCCACTCCCCCTCTGAAACGCGGGCTCAACATGCCGAAAGTGCTTCGCATCGCCTCATGGTCCCCTTTAGCGGGAGATGGTGTGATTTTTCTTTCAGCCACGTCCTATCGATCACTTACTGGCGGTTTTCCGAATATTCAGACATTGTCTTCTAAACAATAGGGGTTGATGGTTCAGGCTGAACTTACATCGGATACTAATGATATATGGGAGCATAACATTGCTTAACATAAAGGCCAACTGACTGCTAGGATAATGAACAAACATTGATTGATTTACTTCACTTGAAGATTGTGAGCAGATGAGATCGTTGCGACGCCTGGCGGCCATTACCCTTACCAGACATTACCAGACACCAAGGCCATTACCAGACACCAAATCACGGACTAGGGTCACCTCCAACATTTTGAATCTCACAGGCAGGCCACAAGAATTTCAGAAGCTCTTTTACATATGTTCTACAACTTCGTTTATTTCGCGCGACCGCTCTGATGTTCTCGTCTAGCAGACTGACGGTCGAAAACCTTGCGAGATATCCAAGTAATCTTCATGAGTTCGAAACAGCGCGAAAAATACGAGGACACCGAAAGAACTGGACAGGACCAGGCGCATATCGAGATAGCACATATCAGGGGTCCGATCGGGCACATATCGGTTTCTGTGTCCTCGTATTTTTCGCGCTGTTTCGAACTCATGAAACCTTACCAACAAGCTCAGACCTATACCCTTTTAAAGATCCAAGTAATCGCTTCTAATTTAATAAACGCCTCTTGTCGCCTCGACAAACGTCACACGCGTAGGCTTAACCAGTCTTGACATCGCAGCTTCGAACAGCGATCGTACGCGCATTGTATTTAGCTATAGAGCTTTTAAAGGGGCCCTGCAACACCTTTCTTAGTTATATTGGAATAGTCTCATTATTGACGTATGACTCTTCACGAGTCATATGCCGCAAAAATTTTTCGAATCCGTCAAGTCTAAGTGGTGTTACCAAATTATAGAGATCCCGTTGCGCGGCTTTCGCCCTCAACTCAACGTAGCGAGCTCGCGGAAAGCTGCGCGCGGCGTGAAGGGAAGGAGGGAGGGAGGGAGGGCGGAGGTGCGAGGAGGCGACGTCAGCGCCGGCGGCATTTTTTTCTCTCTGGCGTCTCGGCGCAACCACGTGGTCTGTGGCGCCACTTCCGGTCGGCTCGCGCGGTCGTCGTCGAGCGGCGGAGACCATCGCGCGCGTGCTTGAAAACTGCGAGTCGGTTTGGTAATGTTGGGTGTGCACCTCGAACTGCCGTAGTGTTTTCATCGCTCTGCCAAACATGGATGCAAACTTGCGTGCGCGTTTGGAACGAATGACAGCTGAGATCGGTTTCGGCCCATACTCCGATACACCGCCTCGTAAGACGGCACTGGCAGACGACCCCGAAGCGCCGCCATTACCGGACGCCAGCACTGTTATCGGAGACATGCTGCACGGCTGCCTCGGTCGGTCGTGAGAACGTGCCGACGATGCAGTTCCCAGCTGACGAGGCAACACTCGAACGGCTGCCACTCTCAACGGCAACCGGCGATGGTCAAAAGCACAGAAATATTCACGTTTTCGGCACTGCGCATGGCGAAGAAAAGAGAACCACGCAACTACGAGCAGACGAGCTGTCGGTGAGACCGGAAGTGCTAATATTAATGTTTGTTCGGTGTTTTTAACGCGATAACAGAATATAAACATACATATTATCTACTTATTGAACTCAAAATTAACAACGAAAGTAATAATGAGGGTGTTATCGTGATTATAACATCAGCCAGTGGTGGAACTGCCGACAATCGCGTCATATTTTGCGGACTAATACATCATTTGTCGAGAGAAGAGGGAGCGATTTTCAGCTGACTTTGAGAATTTATTGTAAATTTCAGGCCGTGCGCATCGCTATAATATTTGGCTCGCGTGTTCTCGGAAGCCTCGACTACCGATCGGCAGCGCTTTTTGAACATGCTCGAAAAGTGTTGCAGGGTCCCTTTAAACAGTCGCTTTACTAAAGCTTGGTTTCGCAGATTCCATTATATGCCCGTTAGATCCGCATAGCATTATTTCTCTGCCTTTGTTGACTTGCTCAGGACAGTAAGAACCATGATCCCGTGGTGCTAGCAGCTCCACGGCTTCCTCAAATCTTCGCACTCTCGCTTATCGTCTGCCATCGTCTGTCTGGAACTTCTGCACTCGCGACGAAAGCCTTCTGTGCCTTTAACTGTGCGAGTGCGCTTCAGCTTTGGACCCCCGGGTCTTCTTCTGTACGCTCGCGATAACGGGCCCAACTAAGCATCCCTTCCTAGCGTTGATTGACGTTATCTCAGGCTGGCACGCCCCGTCTCAGTGTGGAGGATATAAAGGGAGACGCCCAGCTCTCTTGATCCTTGGAGAACAAAGGCTTCCGTTCTCATCTCGGCATATGTATGTAATATGGGCGCGGAGTGAAAGTTCCCAAGTTCGCTGGGGATAAGAGAACGCCAGTTTCTGGAATAAGCGCTGCATGTGTTCTTGGCGTCTTTGTCACATGCACGGTGCCCTTACTGTCGCATTTCGAAGAAGATGGCGTGGCAACCTGTATCTGACCAGGCGTGTCGAGTTGGGAAATCGAAAAGTGCTTCTTGTGCGTTTTCTGTTTTTCTCTGTTCGCAGTCTGTTTGCTATCTGTTTGCCGTCAGTTTGCCGTCTGTTTGCCGTCTGTTCGTCGTCTGTTTTCCGTTTGCCTTGCTGCCTACATCTCAGAAACTCAGCGTATGCGATTGCCCGTTTCAAGCCTGCATACTTATCTTCCTATATCCACAAATATTCCTTTTGATTTTGTTAATGCGTCATTTCCGTTTCTGGCTTTTGTCTAATGACAACGGTAACTAAAGGTCGTTCTTGAAGCATCATACAGAGCACGAAATCAAGTGATACGACAGAACTAACGGGCCACATGTCGGGGGTGCTTCGACATTTTACCTGGTGCGGCCGGGAACCTATGCAGCAACGCAATATCTATCTTTGTTCGTTGTGACTTGTTTTTGTTGTTGTTGTTGTCATTCTTCTTCAACAAGAACAGATAGAAGTTATCGAACGACGTTTCTGATCGAATCCAAACTTTCATAATCCGTCTTGAGCAGACCGTACCTGCCCGTCCGGTCTGTTGATCTAACCTGGAAGGCCGGATAGATATACGTTATTTCAGTTTCAAATAAAACGGCAATCTAGATGCGGATAGGTAGATACCTTGTAAGTTCGAAAGAAAAAGATCCAAAAGAGACAGACTGATATCGTTTGCTTTTCACCTTCTCTCTGCCTTCCGCGGGCGCCATTTTGTTTTCTCATTTCTCCCGGGCCAAGCTGTGATGGAGGCCCCGTTCGCTGCGGCGTCCTTTAAGGTTCCTCTTTAAGCTCCGGAAATTACTTGTCCGGTCCTTCCCATCACTTCGCTTCTCTCTCAAACGTAGATTATGACCCGGGGTTTCTATCCTACGCGCAACCTGTCCGGGAACTTAGTTTAACCATTTCTTTGCTTGATTCTATCTTTCTCTTTTCCTTTCATCTGCCTGTTTGTTCTTTATTGTATTTTTTTACTTGGCTTATTTGTTTTTCTAGCCTTCATTTCATCGTTCCTGAATTCTCGCTATCTGATAGAAAGGTTTTTTTTTTCTGTCGTATTTTGCCCATCTGTTCCCACTGTCCCTCTGGTTCGCATACTTATTTGCCTTCTTGTTTACTTTTTTGCTTATATACACACAATTGTCACGGTGCTCGGCTACTGACCCGAAGGTCGCTGGTTCGATCCCGGCCGCGGCGGCTGCACTTTCGATGGAGGCGAAAATACTCGAGGCCCGTGTACTTAGATTTCGGTACACGTTAAAAAAAAACCCAGGTGGTCTAAATGATCTGGATTCCTCTACTACGGTGTGCCTAATAACGATATCGTGGTTTTGGCAGGCGAAATCCCGGATATTATTAGTGTTATCTGTTTGTTTACAAACGATTGTCATTTCAATTTTTTTCTTGTCTACGCTGCGTCCTCTGTTTTCATCCCATCAGAGACACCGACACGTCTGCATTAAAGCTTATGCATTAAAGCTTGTGCATTAAAGATTGTGCATTAAAGCTCATGGCAGGAGCAAGACTGGCGCGGGGGGGGGGGTCGTGATGCAGCCTTATCTCTGGCCTCCTGCCACCTCCTGGCCTTAATGTCGAGTCCACTGTCTTTTCTTATCACTTTTTTGAAAAATTTTGCTCACCGTCTATCCTTACCATTTCGTGAGCTCTTCCCAAATTTTTTGTCTGATCAGCCGCCATTTTGAGACCCGAAAATAAATAAACTAAAAAACAACTTCATTTTGACTCCTTCTTCATGTCGTTCTCCCCTTTCTATTTCTGATTGAGTTCCGGTCTCGAAGCGGCGTCCGCCGCACAGGTGAATGGGAAAGCTGAAGTCTGTGTTCCCGTGTTTGTGTTCGTTTGTACGTTTTGCAAACTCTTTCTACGTCAACTTCTTTATCTTCATTTTTTGTTTACGTTCTATATCGGAAGGACGCCAAATATACCTTCGGAGTGTTTTGTTTTTCGAAAATTGAAGCTGAGGCGATCCAATTTCCCGTCTGCATTGTTGCCCCTTGCTTCCATTTTTTTCTTTCGCGTGTTTTTTTGTATCGCGGGCGTGTGTTTGTGTTTTCGCAGAGCCGTACAGCAGGAAGAGGGGTAGATTCAATCACACTCTGGCGATTAGTATATAGATGCCAGCACAATGCAGTTTTTTTTTTATGATAGAGAGTTAAAAATAAAAATAGGAATCGACCGAACTTCCGCTGGTTCTTTACAACGGTGTACTTTTGAGTTTAAGTTTAGAATTGATTTAGGAGAACAGACGCATTCGTTTCGTGGTCGCATGCCCGACATCGGTCCTCGGAAACTTCGAAGTATGTTTGTGGGAAATGAATAGACGGGGCCGTTCGTTGCATGTTTTACGAATGCAGGTGAACCACGTCTCATACGCTATTACCTTTCTTTGAAAGGAAGGAGGGTGGGAGGCGGGGGGGGGGGTGCTTTTGGTTCAGCGCGGCTGAGATTAAATGTCCGGACTTTGAATGGAAACTAGCCCCTACGACCGACCGGTGGTATTCAACTTCGTCAACGTAACTGCCGGTGTCCTTTTTTTTTCTTTGTTTTGGTGTTTATTTATTTCGTTTTCGCTGGTGAATGCATTGTAAAGACATCATCGCAGGTTTCTTTGAGCACGTCCGGTAGCGGTATACCCCGTTCTTGGCCAGTGTAGCCTTACACAGCCTTTGCGTTGAAACGTAAAGAGAAAAAAAAAAGAACGAATGGTTATGCATGTACTTGACTTTAGATCGATGCTACGAAGTAGACGTACGTGATTCGCGTTTCTCAGGAGAAAGGCTAAAAGTTTATGTTGCAGTGACGAAGAAGAGGCTCGCTGTTCTCTTGTAGGTAAACCACTTTACGTTAAATATATCTCTGCCTTTGCTGGCTTCCGCAAAATTGGATTTGGTTTTTTTTTTTCATATTTGGTGTTCCCGAACGGGTTCAGTTGTGGAATGATTCGACTTTGTTCCACGATTCACATGCCTCCTGTTCAACCCAGATGGCATGGAGCCATTGCACCAGAAAAGGCGTTGGTTTCGGTTTCGATTGCCGGAGAAGGAGGATTTATTTTTCTTCCAGTGCGACTCCTTGTTTCGATAAATCCGTAGAGTTTTCTATCTAGATTCGGCAGGTCATACTGCTAGGTGGCTCACTTTTTTTTATATTTCGTAAAATTTCTTCTCTACGGTGCAGATTGCAATAGAACTGATTTTATAACGTGGCTCCAACGATCACAACACTTTTTGCCAGAGCATACTCTTTTCTTTTTACAATATCAAAGAGCACAAAGATTTAATCGCGTTCAAATGCATTCGTATTGGTACGACTAACCAGTTTTACGACAGCGACGTTTCTAATCTAAACAGCGCAAAGCTAGCACAAAATATTAATTTGAAAAACAATTAATCACGTGAAGGAGACGGCTGCAGGCCACTTGAAAGCCATGCTCCAATTGGAACAACTTGACTGCTTTGCTTTCCGCTTCCACTACCATAATAATAATTGATTGTTCCCGAGGAAAATTGAATAAATGTCACCGTGTCCTGACAGTTGTAGAGGACACACGCTAGTCCACCCATAGATTGTGAGGAACTTAGACGTGCCCATTTTTTTTTCTTTCATCCTCGTCCGAAACGATCCACGGCGCTTCGTCTGGGTGCGATAGTAATTTGCCGAGAAAATTGAATAGCAGTATTTTTTTGCTTTTTGCTGTGCCACGCTGACAGCGCAGTAGTGGCATTCAGTTTATTACATGTCTGTAGTTATGTCGGCAGATTTTTTTGTCTCTCTACTCTGATTAAATGTTGGTGGCCCTGGATAGCATCAGTTCGCCGTTCACCGCCGACGTGCTAATTGATTGCTCCCGATATATATATATATATATATATATATATATATATATATATATATATATATATATATATATATATATATATATATATGTGTGTGTGTGTGTGTGTGTGTGTGTGTGTGTGTGTGCGCGGTTATGGGAGGTATCTTGTTTCGATAAATACGTACAGAGTTTTCTATCTAGATTCGTCAGATCATACTGGTAGGTGGCTTACTTTCTTTTATATTTTTAAAATTTCTTCTCAGCAATATTGCCTTAGTCATCGTCATTTCGAGCTACTTTCCATCAGTGACTGACACCTCACTTGCCAATGACTGACACATGGTGATATCACACAGTGCTATATTTTTGATCAGTGAAAAATTTCTTTGTACTGATATGAAATTGCCTGTTTATTATACTAGAACACGTGTTTGGGGGCCCCCAATCATTGGCATATATAAGTGCGCGATTTTTTATCCTCTGTATTCCTAGACGAAGGCCGGTCCCGCGGCCGAAACGTTGAAATAAACTGTGCTCCGTACGTCGTGTCTCAAATACCTTCATATATATATATATATATATATATATATATATATATATATGCCCTGACGCAGCGAGGAGCGCTCCCGAAAGTGTTGGCCAATAATTATTTATTTCACTGCTGAAGACAACGCCTCCGTTGTGTTATAACTCATTACATAAATACACATCTAATATCTGTGTGCGTTTACTCCGCTGGCTGTATTTATTTGACGCTGCGCGAGGAACAGCTCACTGCGACTGTGCGTTGCTATTTTTAATTGCGATAGCAATTATATGGGCAGTCTCGGCTGGTTTTTGCCGTCGCCGTCGTCATGCTGCGTATATATATATATATATATATATATATATATATATATATATATATATATATATATATATATATATATATATATGCAAAAGTCTCAAAAAATAATTCCGAAAAAGCGTCCGAAGCGCGGAATCGAACCAGCGACCTCTCAGTCCGCAGCGCGTGGCGCTAACCACTACCCCACCAAAGGCAGATCCTTCAGGTAGCTAACGGCGAGCGTTATATACACACCTTTTACCGCAGTACTCAGAGACGGCAGGGGCTTATAAGCGTTTCTTGATTACCACTGAGATGGCGCGAGGAGCGCGAGGAGCGCGACGGGCGCACTTAAAGGCGTCGGCCAGCTCGCTCGCTTCCAATATTTAAGCAGGGAGAACCTTGCGCTTCCGCTGTCTGCTCGCGCGGTAGTAGCTGCCGGGTAACGCCGTTGCTCTTCGCCCTACAGGGCGTGGTCGCCATCGTGCGCTTATCTCGAGGAAAGAAGGGGGTGGGTGGGGGGGGTGGAGCGGGGAGTTTATGTCTTGTGCTTTCCCGGCGATGTCTGCGCTGAAGTCACAGAGCGTACGAAAGTCACTTCGCTCGCTGCAGCGGCCGCGTTTGCGAAAGGAGCGCGCTGTTCAAACAGAAATAAGCAACAATTGTGACAGTTCGCGCTTGTCCTGTATGTACCTGTTCGTTTGTTTCGTGCGTCCTGCTTTATGTTTGAGCAGTGCGCTTGCAGTGTCGAGCTGTGCCGCATGATAGTTCGCGCTCGTCCTGTGTGTGTTCTTTTCGTGCGTCCTTTGCGCTTCAGTGACGCGCTGGAAATTTCGAGCTGCTTTCCGTTCTTCGCGTTACATTCCAATTTGTTGCTATCGCATTCATTGCTTCGCCGTTGCGGCGAAACTGACTTTTTATTATCTGTGCGCAAGGGCATGTGTGCGTTTCTTGCTCTCGGGATTGTATACTACCACTTATCCACACGCGAAATTTTAAAGACTCTGCCGTTGTCTATCGCGGGGGCTATGCCCGCTATTGTAACAGCAATATTGCCTTAGTCATCATTTAATCTAAATCTAGTGCTTGAGTTGTTGCTCTCGCATCATAAGCATAGAAAGCAACCTCGACTCGCCATTTTTTTTAGTGGCACAAGCAACGAATGAGACTCTTTTTTCTCTTCTAAACACTACCGGTCGAGAACTTACTTCCGGTTTCCCGAATGTTCAGAAGTACGCTTAAAAAATAGTACGAAATCGGTTGTTCGGTTCATGTTAAAGAGTTATATCGGATACATATGACATCGTAGCTCAAGTTTACTTCAGATAATGACCAATTAACTCACGTGATAATTCATGAAAATTAATTGAACGAGTTTGTAGCGGACGCTGACGCCGGTGATCGTGATAATTTTTATTTGTGTGCGCATATCAAATCTTACACAGAGGCGCATACGCGGCCAACATGCCTCACGTTATCTCCGGCGTGCCGCGGGAGATACGCAGCCACGCCCGTTTTGTGTTGTCGTTTTCGAAGCCTGTTTTTCTTAGGAAATAAGGTAGTTCTTGCCCAAACTTCAAGGAGTGTAGGTGTTTGCTTTTCGCTGCTCCTTGGGGCGAGTACGCTACAAAGTGGTGACCCGCGACGTTAGGAAATACAGCAGCCATGTCAGACGAGGAAGGCACTTCAGCGCTCATCCACAACCAACGCCTCGGAGTTAAAGCTTCCTCATTTCTGGCCCAAAAACCCCAGGGTGTGGTTCAGCCAAGTCGAGGCCCGCCTCCAGCTTCGACGCATCACATCGCAGGAGTCGAAATACCTCCACGTCGTTGCAGCACTGCCGCCTGACATCGCTGACGCCATAGACGATGTGCTCGCCTCCCCTCCATCGGAGAAGGCCTACGACGAACTAAAAAGCACCGTCCTGAAACGTCTTGAGGTGTCCGAACAGAGCAGGCTGCAACAACTCCTCTCTCATGAAGAGCTCGGTGACAAGCGTCCCTCGCAACTTCTCCACCGAATGCGTCAGCTGCTGGGCCAACAAGCGTCAGAGGAGCGTCAACAGCCATAGCTTCGCGAGTTGTTTTTGCAGAGACTGCCGCAGTCAACACGGATGATACTCGCTGGCTCGGACGACGTGGCTCTCGAGCGTCTGGCTCAACTCGCCGACCACATCACCGACTGCACCGAGCCATCAAAAATGCATATTGCTGCAGCGGGAATGTCCGAACATGCAGGCCGGTTAGGTCGCTTAGAGGACAGAGTTGACCGACTGGCTGCATCAGTGGAAAACCTCGCCCTGTCCAACAAACACCGTCCTGCACGGCATCGTTCGTCGTCCCGTGCTCGAAGCCCGCAGCACCGCGGCCTCTCAAGCGAGGCAGAGCAGAGCGTCTGCTGGTACCACCGCCGTTTCAGAGAGCAAGCCACTCGCTGCACCCAACCATGCTCGTGGACGGGAAACGCACCGGCCAGTCGCTAACGGCGGAATGCGACACGGGCCAGCGCTCAAGCCGCCTCTTCTTCGTTGTCGACCGCATCACCGGCACACGCCTCCTCGTCGATACCGGAGCTGAGCTATCTATCCTACCAACAACAGCTCAACATCGCCGACGCGGCAAGTCCATTTCCAGCCTAATTGCAGTCAATAATACTGCTATTGCATCATATGGAGTTCAGTCAATGACGATAGACATCGGACTCAGGCGCACATATCGATGGCTCTTCGTTGTGGCCGACGTCAGAATTGCCATCCTGGGAGCGGACTTTCTGAGCCACTTCAATCTTGACGTTAGCGTTCGCGATCGTCGTCTCAAGGACAACGTCACTTCGCTCGCTGTTGTCAGACTGAAGTCTGACCTGTTCTCATGCGGCATTTGCACTTTCAACCCAGAGTCAAAGTTTCAAAAGATTCTGGCTGAATTCCCTGAAATCACCAAAGCTCGGAACACCGAACTGCCAATCAAGCACAAGGTGACGCATCACATTGTCACCACCGGACCGCCCGTCACCGCTAGACCTAGGAGGCTCGCTGGACAAACACACGAAGTCGCCCGTCGGGAGTTCGACCACATGCTCCAGCTCGGCATTATTCGACCTTCTTCCAGCAACTGGTCTTCTGCGCTGCACATGGTGCCAAAACAAGAGCCTGGTGACTGGCGGCCTTGCGGTGATTATCGCGCACTCAATGCTGCGCCAACGGCAGACCAATATCCTCTCCCTCACATCCATGATTTCAGCGCTCGCCTCGCGGGAACGACCATCTTCACTAAGCTGGATCTGATGGCCGCTTATCACCAGATTGCATTAGAACCAAGCGACATACCAAAGACGGCCGTGACAACACCTTTCGGCCTCTTTGAATTTGTTCGTATGCCGTACGGACTGAAGAACGCGGCACAAACGTTCCAGCGTTTCATGAATGAGGTTACTCGCGGACTGCTCTTTGTCTTCGTCTACTTAGACGACATTTTGGTCGCCAGCAAAACGCCGGAAGAGCACGAAAATCACCTGCGGCTCCTCTTCAAGCGTCTTGACGAGCACGGTCTGGTTTTGAAGCCCCAAAAGTGCATATTTGGCGTTGAAGTACTAGATTTCCTAGGTCATCGAATCACCCCGCAAGGCATCTTGCCGCTCGAATCACGGGTGCAAGCAGTTAGGGAATTTCCCACGCCTACCTCTTTCCGCAAGTTGCGCGAGTTTCTCGGGCTGATCAACTTCCATAGGCGCTTTATCCCATCCTGTGCACACATTCTACAGCCGCTAACTGACTTGCTGCGCCGGGACACCAAGAAAACACCCGAGTTTCACTGGTCAGCGGAGCACGAAAAAGCCTTCCAGGTCGCCAAAACTCAGCTTGCCTCCGCAACACTTCTGATGCACCCGCTTTCCGACTCGCCAACGCGGCTCATGGTTGACGCTTCAACGACGGCAGTGGGAGCAGTGTTGCAACAATACGACGGCAAGGACTGGAAACCGATAGGTTTCTTTTCGAAACGGCTGAAACAGGCGGAATGCGCTACAGCACCTTTGGAAGAGAGATGCTGGCCATTTATTGCTCCGTAAAGCATTTCCGTTTCTTCCTCGAAGGTCGCACTTTCCACATTTTAACGGACCACAAGCCGCTGACATATGCGTTCAAGAACAACAGTTCCTCATATTCGGAAAGAGAACTACGCCAACTTTCTTTCATTTCCGAATTTTCGACGGACATCCGCTACATAGCGGGGATCGAAAATCAAGCAGCCGGCGCACTCTCCCGTATCGACACCGTTTCAGCGTCCGTCGACTTCGAGGCATTAGCCGCCGCCCAGCGGGAGGACCCAGAGCTAACCGTGATGCGGCAGAAGCCACTGTCACTGGTGCTCGCAGAGATCCCACTGCCATACACAACGACTATGGTCACATGCGACACATCGCAAAAATCTCCAAGACCCTTCGTCCCCGTCCAGTTTCGGCGTGCAGTGTTTGACAGCCTTCACGAACTCAGCCACCCAGGAATCCGCGCGACGCAGAGGCTCGTCACGGACCGCTCTGTGTGGCCAGGCATTAACGCCGACGTTCGACGCTGGGCGAAGACGTGCCGAACATGTCAAGCAGTCAAGGTGACTCGTCACACGCGCACAGCACTCCAAGCATTTCGGCCCTACCACGTCCACTTGGACTTGGTAGGGCCTCTTCCTCGTTCCCATGGTTACAGATACCTGCTCACATGTGTCGACTGCTACTCACGGTGGCCTGAGGCGACGCCGATTCTTGACATCGCAGCCGGGACCGTCGCACAGGCCTTTGTGGCCACATGGGTTTCACGCTATGGCTGCCCACTGCGCATAAAGACCGACCGTGAACGACAATTCCAGAGCAACCTATTCTCTGCGCTGGCAAGGCTCCTGGGAACACGGCTCCAGTACACCATGGCTTACCACCCAGTGAGCAATGGAATGGTGGAGCGTCTACACCGTCAACTGAAGGCATCTTTAACGGCCAAATTGGATAGAGAGCACTGGGTGGAGAAGCTCCCTCTCGTTCTTCTGGGCCTGCGTACCGCGATAAAAGAAGACCTCGGATTCAGTGCAGCGGAAATGCTGTACGGCTCAACAATCCGACTACCGGGAGAATTCTTTGGTGAGAAACCAAGCCCTACGCCGACACCTTCAGAACATATGGAAAGGCTACATTCCTGGTTGGAGCACCTGCAACCCAACACGCCACGCGTCAGCCGCAACCAAAGAGTGTTTTCGTTCCCAGACATGAATGCGGCAACCCATGTGTTCGTGCGACGGGACACAGTGAAAGCGCCGTTGACTCCTGCGTACGACGGGCCCTTCCGTGTGCTGTCGCGGTCGCACAAAACTGTGACCATTCGTGTTCGCAACAGAGAGGACGTTGTTTCTCTCGACCCCGTGAAACCGGCTCACCTCATGGACTAACTCGCACTTTTGCTTGTTTTTTTTCCCTTGCTCCGCGGTCTAGGGGGGGGGGGGGCTTGTAGCGGGCGCTGACGCCAGTGATCGTGATAATTTGTGTGCGCATACCAATTCTTACACAGAGGCGCATACGCGGCCAGCCAGCATAGCCAGCATAGCGGCCAGCTGAGAAAATTGTGATTTATGGCGTAGTGGGTACCTTTCTAGTGTACTTGTATTGTAGCCCCGAGAGAGCTTAACAGGCTCTATAGAAACGCCGCTCTTCCAGCTTTCGCTGTGACTGTGCTGCGGTTTCAGCGCAGGCCTGGCGTTTTTTTTTCTTGGGAAATAAAGTAGTGCTTGCCCAAACTTCAAGGAGTGTAGGTATTTGCTTTTCGCTGATCCTTGGGGCGAGTACGCTACAAGTTCATTGAAAGAGCAGAAGGTTTCCTTTCGAGCAGCTGGCATCGTTGCGGTACCTGGCAGAGCGGATCTCAACCGCGCGCTTTTTTCTGCATGGCCTCTGAGATCCGTTTCGGTAGCACGACGAAACATAAGTTAACCCAAGGAATACGCCAGTGCAGAGGAACGCCAACAGGCGAGTGCCGCTGTCAGGCGCCTATGCCAAGGATCAGGATCCCGTCAAGAATTGATGCGAAGCATCTTATTCCGGAGTTCAGACCAGTGGTGGTGGTGGAGTGCGGCGTGACCACCCTTACTGCGCATGCGCAACCCCTCTCCACATACCTCCTCTCCACTCCCTCTCTCCACCTGTCCACTCCCCCTCCGCTCTCCTCTACCATCTCCCCTTTCTACTCATCTCTACCCCTCTCCACTCCCACTCCCCCTCTGAAACGCGGGCTCGACATGCCGAAACGCTGCTTCGCATCGCCTCATGGTCCCCTTTAGCGGGAGATGGTGTACTTTTTTATCTTGCTTCATCGCTTCTTTGATTCTCTATCGTTCTAATTTTTCCTTTCCCTTTCTCTCTTATTCATTCTTCCTCTTCTTTATTTCCTCCATCTTTCCTATCTTCTCCTTTCCAATTAGCGACGCGCATCACCGCTGCAGCCTATAGCTTCCGTCGTTTGACGTCGGGGTCGCCCCTTACCGCCCATAAAAACCTTTTCGCGTCACCCCTCACTCCTCGACGCTGTCTATCTCTCTAGTTGATTCCTGACCCGGCGCAGGTCCCGCGGCTCTGTTTGTCGCTCTACCTTTTTTTCTGTCACCCCTCTTTGCAAAGGGCCAATTAAAAGGCAATCGCATAAATTACGGGCCTCACGCGCCTCCGAAAGAAGCAGCACCAGTGGACGGGACGAGACTGCTTGGAGCACTCGCCTGTCACGTTGAGACAGCTCCTCGAGGGCAGCCGTCCGGCGCCATTACGCTTTGACAGAGTTAGCTTGTGTGTTTTTTGGACTTGTCCTGTGCTTCTTCACTGTGTGCTCGGCTTTATCTGCCGCGTCTTTCTTTCTTTCTTTCTTTCTTTCTTTCTTTCTTTCTTTCTTTCTTTCTTTCTTTCTTTCTTTCTTTCTTTCTTTCTTTCTTTCTTTCTTTCTTTCTTTCTTTCTTTCTTTCTTTCTTTCTTTCTTTCTTTCTTTCTTTCTTTCTTTCTTTCCTTCTTTCTTTCTTTCTTTCTTTCTTTCTTTCTTTCTTTCTTCAGCTTTTCTTACGCACCTTCTGCGACCAACTTGAAATTCGTTGTTGATTGTTAGAAATCTCGCGATTTCGCTCCTACAGCGTTGTATCTACCGCCGACTGCCGTGGTCTCTTAGCCGCCAATGACGCGGGTTCGAGTACGCCCCGCGGCGACCGCGTTTCAGTGGGTGGCCAAGTGCAAATAGATGGCGTGATTTATGTTCCGCTTTTCCACCACGGCTTTCTGGCGACAGCGGGGTTCGCGCAAAAAACCACTCAGTGCATTACAATACCGGATGTTCAAAGTTAAGCTTTACGGTTTTGTTACAATTCACCTCTGGGTAGGTCGTGAAGACCACCTTTTCAGATAAGTTATGTATCCTGGGGGACACAAGGTGAGACAATAATCATCCCTGTAAGACGCCCAATTAACTAACATTGAATAATGTACTTTTTAATGAGCGCAGCAAGCGGGCATGTTTGTATTGAAAAATTGGAGGCAGTCGCGTTTCTACGCAGTTCCACTTGGAAGACTTCTTCTAGCATGTCTGTGCTCTGAGATATACCGCTGCAATGTTTAATTGCGGTTTGCACGATTACGCATGCAAGACGGCGAGGATCGGCGTAATGTTCCTCCCTTATGTGACGAGCTGTCATTGCTTGCTATCGCCAGCCGGTAGCAATAGGATAACCGTTATCATCTTTCCCTATGCCTTCGACTGCGGCACATTGGGGAGAAGCTTTGCGCATCCCCACCTCCCCCAATCCATTCATCCATCCATCCGTCCGTCCGTCCATCCATTCCATTCCATTTCATTCCATCCACTTGGGGTCGACCAAAATCGGCATATGAGGGTAAGAGGATTTGACGAATATGAGTTGTCTGGTCATGGCATGAATAACCTGAAAATCACGTCGCGTACGTCGTCAAACCCTTTCCTCCAGACAGGAGTGACACATACCGATTTTCCACGGGCCGCGGTGAACGGTATGCGCCACAGGTGATTTACAGTTTATATATACCCAGTAACAGAGAGAACAGACATTAATCATTTAAATGCGAGGGCGTTAAGAAAAACCTACATGGGCATGCAGCGTTGACCCGACGAATCCATAGAATAAAAATTAGGACCCTGCAGCAGGAATCGGATCCAAGCATTCTGCGTGGTAATCAGGTATTCTACCACAGAGCTACGCTAGTTCTAGGAACTGCTTTGGAAAAACGCCCTATGCAGGCCTAATGTGTGCAACGTCAATTGCGCTTGTAGTGCTGGATATCTATTTTCATAACAAAGCAATAAACACTACGTATGTACTCATACGATACAGGCGTCATTTCGAGTCAATGTCATTTGCGATTCCAGTGTTGACTCCGCTTTTATACCAGTCTAATAAACATTACATTTGTATTCCTATGGTTGAGCGGAAGAATTCACGTGGCGGAAGAATTCACCAGGATATTCGCGCATCAGGCACCGGGCACTCTCCTTACTCGCGTATTTGCTTGCCTTCTATCGTTTTCGCCTGTACCAGTCACAAATTCTTTCACGCTTAGTTTCGTGTCTTTTCTTCAACGCGCTGCACGAGTCTACATATGGCGTGTTTTTTTTTTGACGCATTTATCTTTTGTATCGCATCTTTCAGTGTTTAACGATGTGACTCGCTGACGTCGGCCTCGGTTTCCGAAACCAATCCGACTGCAGGACGGCGCGTGTGCTCCGAACCACGAAGCGTAAAAAAAAAATATAAAACGAGGCCTTCTTTGCCGCCTCGATGCAAATTGACTGCGTGGAGCGCTCGGTGTGCTCGGCTTGTTAATGCTCTGCCACGGTTTGCTCCGTGTCGCTTTTCCCGTTTCCATATGTATTATTTTTTCGCAGTTTACTTCATCCTGGCACTGTCACGTCCCGAATTCCTTCTTGCATAGTTTGAACGCCGTATTTTCTTCAGTTTCGCTGCATATGTTCCGCGAAGAGATCGTATGCCGTGGTTCTTTATACATTTGCCTAAGACGACTGGAAGAGGAAAGCCATCTTCTTGTTTCTCATCTGATTCTAGTATATCGATTCCACCCCCCCCCCTCCCCTCCATCACCCTCTGAAAGCTTTCGGCACCTAACGCGGTTTTGCACTGCCTCCAGGATCTGAAGCATTGCAAGCTTTCTACACCTCACATGGTTTTTGCACAGCCTCCGTGATCGGCCCGCTTTTGACCAAGCGACGAAGTCGTGCGATGACGTCATCAGACGCCAGAATGACGTCATAGAATATGTTGAGTAATAATATCATGATGAAATCACAGAGTGTCGTCGTTCATGGCGCCGTGTTACATTAAGATTGTGCGAATCTTGCTGCGGCGACTGCGCTTGAGCTTGAGTCACTTGAGTTTCATGCGACTTTTGACCGACTTTTTTAGTTTGTTTGTCCGTTTGTTGCACCACTCGTGTTGATGCCGACGCCGCCGACAAGTCTCGCGATGTATCGTTAAGTCTCGCGAAATCTCAAAAGCTTCTTGACTCTTGAGACATAAGGCTTTTACCTGAAAAATAATTTAACCAAGAAAAACACCGCCGCGACGCAAATTGATGGCGTGAGCGCTCGGTGTTCTCGCCTTCGTAATGCTCCCACACGGTTTGCTCCGTGTTGCTTTTCCTGTTTCCAACTCAATTTTTCTTTTCGCATTTCTCGTTTCCATTTTCCATCGCGTCCGTAATTCCTTCTCGGATAGCTTCAAGGCTGTTTTTTTCTTTAGTTTTCGATAGCAGTTCGTTTCTCGGTGAAATCGTATACTGCGCCTGTCGCTGCAGGAAGCATTCCTACATATACTGTCTTCATTGCGTGGGATTCCGCGTAACTTGGGATTCCAAAGACGTTAGAGCTGCCTGAGAATCATTGAGATGCGTTAGAGAGATAGAGAAAAGGTGGAAAAACAGGGTAGGGTGTAGAGTTCAGGCCTGAAGGTTTCAAAACAGCGAAATGAAAACGGAGAAAGTGAATTAAGCGAGTGTCAGCTGAAACATTTTCATGCAGTCATGACGACGAGGGCGTGTATGATCTGTTCCTCGACTGTCCCACACATATGACTCGTAGACAGCGACACGAACAGCAGCTCCTTCTACTGGATTCTGAGCGAACATTTTTCACTTGTCAAATTATTAGGCAATACGGATAAAAAACTAGCCTAAAACACAAAAAGAACCAAACGAAGGGACAAGTTGGTTTTAAACAGCGCAGCTGTTCTTTGACGACCCTTCTCCGGCGTCTGTGTAACGCTGGTCACGTGGCCTTGCGGCGTGGCGAGAGTGAGGCTCAATAGGAAGGGATGCGCCGTGCCGATAGAGGCCTGGCGGAAAGCGGAAAGGCAGTGCCTTGCCGAGAGGGACCAAAATTAAACTTCGTGGAAAGGGTGGCGCGCCAATGGGGCGGTGAGTGAGGCTCGGTGGAAAGGGCGTACTAATGAGAGTCACGTCAAAAGGGGCGAGGTGTGAAGCTCGGTGGAAAGGGCGTTCCAATGATAGTCACGTCAAAAGGGGCGAGGTGTGAGGCTCGGTGGAAAGGGCGTACCAATGAGAGTCGCACCAAGAGAGGCGCAATTGAGGCTCGAAGGAAAAGGTGGACCAATGATAGGTACGCCAAGAGGATCGAGGCGGAGGCTTGGCGAAAAGCGTTTCAGCAGCCAGCTGTTTGCGAGAAGTGGGTCAGCGGAGTATAAAGGAGCGTGTCGGTTCTTCGGCACCAAGTTCTTCCATAAGGGCCAAGACTGCTCGTACTCCAGAGGAATAAGCCGACGGACGTAGGCAATAGTCTGACTAAGGGGGGCATCATAGCTTCGCTGTTTCGGCGGCTTTCACGGAGTGGAGCTGGTTGGATTTTGTTGTGTTTTACGGTAGTTTTTGTAAATAGGTTGCTGTGTAGTGCTATGCAAGCGGCACTTCGACTATTCCATTTCTTTAGGTTGTGCAGCAAAAAAGATAAATAGAATGTGACGCTAATAAAAATAAATGAATACGATTACTAAACATACAACAAAAAGTCACAGTTTCGCCGCAACGGCGAAGCAATGAATGCGATAGCAATAAATTGTAATGTAACGCGAAGAATGGAAAGCAGCTCGAAATTGCCAGCGCGTCGCTCGAGCCCAAAGGACGCACGAAAAGAACGCACACAGGACGAGCGCGAACTAATGCGTCACAGCTCGACACTTTGAAGCGCACTGCTGAAACATAAAACAGGACGCACGAAACGAACGAACAGGTACACACAAGACGAGCGCGAACTAATTGTCACTTTTGTTACTTATTTCTGTTTGAATAGCGCGCTCCTTTCGCAAACGCGGCCGCTGCAGCGAGCGAAGCGAAGCACCCCACCGGCCGCCCCTTCTTTCCTCGAGATAAGCGCACGAAAGCGACCACGCCCTGTAGAGCGAAGGGCAACGGCGATCGCAGGAGCAGCGCGCGCACGTCGCGCCATCTATGTGGCCACTAAGAAAGCATGCTGAATTACATGATGTATATAAATAGCGCGCCGTTAGCACGCTGAAAGACGGTGCTGTCGTGGCATAACGTCTAACGCGGCGGGCTGCAAATCGAGAGGTCGCTCGTTCGATTCCGCGCGTCGGAAAGAATTTCTGAATTATTTTTCTTTATGGCTTTTCTATATATATACATACTTATACATATACGGTGAATGACGGCGACGGGGACGGACATTTTCGAACCGAGACTGTCCATATAATTGCTATCGCAATAAAAGCAACGTGACAGTCGAAAGTTCGTTCACGATAGCTCACTTCTCACTGAAAAGTTCAGAAGCACTTCAGTTCAAGTTGTGTACACAGTTAGGAGCCTAACGTGTTCACTTCATGCATAACTGCGCATAGCTGCACGTCACAAACGCCTGTCTAGCTTCGTGTCCACAAAGAAGTCTTTCGTAGCGTGTTTAAGGAGGTTGTTCCGTACATGCACGCAACCTGTTCTAGGACCAGTCCCTGACACTGTGTAAACATTGGCTCGACTTTCCATTGCCCGCTCGGCATACGTTATCTTTGCACGAACTGGTAAACTGGAGGTTGTGTCAGGTAACGAAGCTTGCTGGGAAAGTTGGTTATTCGTGACGGTATGAACAGCGCGAACATAATAGACAGCATGAAGAAGGAACACACACACAGCGCTCGTGTCGTCGTGTGTGTTCCTTCCTCATCCTGTGCTATTAAGGCGAAAGCCTTGAATGCCTCATCCAACTCGAAAATTGACCATCGGCGGCGTCCCGCGGCGTCGGCATCAACACGAGTGCTGCAAATGTCATCACGTGATGACGTCACCATATCATGTCATCACGACGTCACAAATCGCCAAAATGCTCGACGTCGTCGGTTGTTCAAAGGAGGGCCGATCACGGGGGCAGTGCAAGACCACGTAAGGTTCACAAAACTTGCAATGCCTCCGATCATGGAGGCAGTGCAAAACCACGTTAGGTGCAGAAAGCTTTCGGAGGGGGGCCGCAGGGATCAAAACACTGATTGAGAAGAAAAAGAAGAAGATGGCTTTCGCCTTGACACGTCTTACACGAATGCATAAGGGTGTTTTTGAGTTTCTTCACTTCTTGCATTGCTGCACACGACTGCATATCACAGACCCTTGTCCAGTCCTGCGTCCGCTAAGAAGTCTTTAGGAGGTTGGGCCGTACAAGCACACAACCGAATGTCGCGCCATTCCTTGCGACTGCGTCAATATTGATTCGACTTTCAGTGCCGGCTTGCTACGTTATCTCTGCGCGAACGAGTAAAACTGAAACTTCTGTCAAGTAACCTTTTGTCCTGTGTAGTGCGAGCTAGAGTTAGCACCATTCGGCGTGAGCACGCCGAACAGTACTGTGCATTCAGTCCCAACTCCAGGAACCAGGCCTCCCGCTATTAGCGTTTAAGATGCGTGCGCATTGCAGCACTACACGTGCCGTGCCTTTTTTTCCTTCATTAAGGCTGTGTAGACGGCTGCCGGAACAGCTCTCGACTTCATTTGCATACGATGAACGCGAATTCTTCACAAGAAGAAGCGTCGTCAGGCCCCTGCCAGAGTCGAAACGAGGCGGCGAAGGGGAAAAATGAATGAATATGTTAATGAGATATTCCGTCTTGTTCCTGCGGCTTCTGAATGCTTCGAAAGCCCGTGCCGTCACTTTTCTGCACTCCCAGTGTCGAAAGTTTTTTTTTTAGTTTTGTTTTGTCGTCGCATAAATTATACGATGTCCCGACAATGCGCGCGCTATGGGCTTATCTTACTTTTTGTAGACGACAATCTTCGCTGTCTCCAGATTGTACGAGTGTGCCTTTTTTTGTGATTTTCTGCTTGTGTTCTTCATTCGCGAGTTCGACTCAGTTTCAATCGAGCGATTGCGTTTTTGTACGGACGGATTGAGCTCATCAAAGGCGCGGCGTCTGCAGCTCGAGTGAGCTCTGAATTGATTTCGAAACTGCCTTCGCTAAGTTCCTCTGAACTTGCAAGCGCGCAAAATCAGACTTGATTGATCATCAAGAACCAAGCGAGCGATTCTGTAGCGCGAGCTTCTGTGGTGAAACGTCGCAGTCGTTTTTTAAACAAAAATCTAATTTCGTTGGCCCTGAGGTTCCTTGTGAATATTTCGTTCGGACATGTGCGGGTTCCTGTTCTGAAATAAATATAGAGAAAAAAAAGTCACGGGATTCCTTGTGCATTCGTGTAAGACGACTCATCATACTCGTCATAAATGAAGAAGACGATGCTGACGATAACCTCACCGGACCGATGTCGCCTTTGAGCCCTGCCAGTCAATCAACCAGTCGGCCAGATAATCGATCAATCAATCGATCGACCAATCAATCAATCAATCAATCAATCAATCAATCAATCAATCAATCAATCAATCAATCAATTGTTCAATGCATCAATCAGTTGTTAAGTCCGATCGTCTTTCCCGCATACGATCGCGCCTCACTCGGTGTTTACGATAATGATTGACCATATTGATTTACCATAATTATGCACCATAATGACTCACGAATACATCAGTAAATCATTCAGCCTTTCGCGCCGTCTGTCGCCAACACGCTTACGTGCTTCGGGTCCCATTTTCATTTTCTCTTCGTGGTGCCTCTTGCGTACATAATTCATCCTGTTTGTTCCCGCTGTCCGTGCATGCGTGACTCTTGCTCGGGGCATATCTTCACGCGCAATGCCGGTACCACTGCATAATAAACGAAATGGTGGGTCCTCCGTTCGCTCAATAGACGCACATTGCGTGCGTCCACTGCCATATATATATATATATATATATATATATATATATATATGGGTGGCCACCTATCGAGATTGGCGCTGTGGTCCGGCGGTCGGATTCAATTATTAACGTGGCCAAATGGCGTGGTGTACGTCAGCGACTGAGTCAGTCACGAAACTTTACTAGACACCCCAAACGCAAACAAAACAAAACAAGAAACATAACATAGGTAATCACGAACACTGGGCTCATGTTCTAGAGTTTAACTATAACAGTAGGTTAGTTAAGCTTAAAATTTTGCAAGGTGTTTAGATTTTTCACACACACGGACTAAATACTAGCTATACAGTATTTTACCCTTGTGTGGAGCAGATAAAACCACATACTAAAAAATTCGGCAGATCCCACGTACCGTGGGAATGGATGTTATGCGAAGCGATACTTGGCAGAGAAACAAGGAGCACAGTCAACAATTAAAGGGATAACGGTAATTTACACATACAAGTCAAACGAAGAGCAGTATAGTATCCGTCGCGGTGGTGCAGTTTGGTTATTGTGCCTGTCTGCCGATGGCGTAGCCCGGGTATGGGGGGGGGGGGGGGGGCAGGGTTCCGAACAACCCTCTCCCCCCATTTTTCACTTTTGCCTACACGCACACATGCAAAGGCACACCCCAACATACAAAATTGGTGGTCGAACCCCCCCCCCCCCCCCCCGAAAAAAATTCTGCCTGCGTCCCTGTTGGCAGCTGACCCGAAAGACGCGAGTTCGCTCCGGGTCGCGGCGGTCGCATTTCGATGGAGACGAAATTCTAGAGGGCCGTGTACTGTGTGATGTCAGCGCGCGTTAATGAACACCAGTTGGCCGAAGTTTCCGGAGCCCTCAACTACGGCGTCCGTCGTAATCATATCGTGGTTTTGGCGTGTAAAACCCCGGATAATATCATTTTAACTGCAGTCCAGATTTTATACATAATCTTAGTTAAAGATTTCCGCGCTTCCGACCATGGTGCGTGAGCGCCTCGGCCCTTTGCGTATATGAATAGACAGCGCTGGCACTGTGTGCGCTGCCTATGACGTAATAAGTCTTTGTCTACTTTGATGTGAGCTGGGGCATCACGTAAGCTACAAGATGTGCTTGTGTAATCATTGTTTACTATGTCCTCATGCACGGCGTCTCTACCTAGGCGCCTTTGTGGTATCTTCTCGCTTTCGGTTGCCGTACAGTAAGCCTCGTGCCTCTTAATCTTGCTGAAAAGTTATCTAAGAAAATAGCTTTGTATATCGTAGAAGACAGAAGGTGTTGCAAAGGGGGATGGGGGGAGGGTAATCCTGTGCTTCCTGCTGATAAACTGCATCATATCGAATTCATAGCTTTAGTCTCCAGGAATGAATCTAAGAGAGAACAAAATGAATGAAACTTGTGGAGACGCATTCTCGTAAATTGCGTCGAAATCACACGGGACGACCCAGTGTTTGGCACAGCGATCATGGTTAGTTGAGCAACACTGAGACTTTCGTTCCTTCTTTTTTTTTCTGAGTGAAACGCTGCGAATGTTTGGAGACATACTGTACTCAGATGTAAAACTGGAACTGGGCTGCTAAAGTGAAATTATGTGAATTCAAGGCTCAAAAAAAAAAAAAACACTGACGCAAAAGCTGAGAACCGAACGCTACAAACATATGAAAGTACGTGCTTGAACCCGAAGTACGGAGAAACCAAGACGGAAGCGTTATTCTTAATATTTCTGAGTTGGAAAGCTTTGAGAGTTGGCAGAGGCAGGGAAAGGAGCAAACTTGAGTTCGCGACATTTTGGCTCGACTTAACAGGAAGTAACAGCAGGGCACAATTTGTATGCCGCGTGCGGTGTTCTAGTATCTCGGATGCTTTTCTATTTTTCGTCGAATAATAAAGTACGCTGTTTGAAGAGAGGCTTAGTAAATCAGCAACCAACCTTCATGTACGTACGTGCGTGCGTTTGTATGTGTATGTCTATACATACACATGCGAAATTGAAAAAATTGCGGGGGGTTTGAACATTCCCCCCCCCCCCTTTCCTGGCTTCGCCAATGAACCTGTACCAACTCGGCCAACTTTCGGTCCATCCGATTATACGACTGTTTGAAAGGAAGAAGAATAACCCGCCTGGACTGTGCTCATAAATTTCCAGCGCGCTCTCGCACCTTTCCGTCGTCGCACCGCCGCAACACATCTCGCTAATAATGCACGAGCACCGGGCCGGCTGCGGCCACGACAGTCCGAGGCGTGGCTGCTAGTTGTCGTGGTCGTCCTAGTGGTGGTTCATCGCGCCCGACGACGTACGTCGCCCCAATTCGTGTTCCGTGAGCATCTAGCGTGCGAGCGAAGCACGCGTGCGGTGCTGCGCTGTTCCTATTGCTGGGATGGACAGGCATGAACTACCGCATATACTCGTGTAATGGCCGCAGATTTTTAAACAGCGAAGCTATTTAAGCTTGAGTTAGATTGAGTTAAGTTTGAGTAAGCCGAGTCGGCGCCCCTGTGCAAAGCGAAGTGGAGCGTAGCATAGCCATGTATAGTATAGTATAGTATAGTATAGTATAGTATAGTATAGTATAGTATAGTATAGTATAGTATAGTATAGCATAGTATAGTATAGTATAGTATAGTAGTGCATAGTATAGTATGAATAGCAAGGGGTGGGAAAGGGAAGTAAAGGTGAGGAGGATTGTTGTGAGGGTGACGAGGATGGAAAGAAGGAGGGGAAAGGGTAAAGCATATCATAGCCGTGTATAGCATGGTACGTAAAACCGTGCTAAAGGGGATGGGAAAGGGAGGTGAGCGTGAGGAGAAAGGATGTGAGGGTGAGCAGGAGTGAAAAGAGGAGTGAGGGAACAGCATAGTTTAGCGGAGGCGAGTGAAGGAGGGAGGCGAACTTGGAGGGAGGTTGCAGACATGATAGGGAAGGCCACCAGTTCCGCCGATTCCTCAGTCTTCGCACCTCTAGTGCGTAGCTATCCCAAGTTTTTTTTCCGAGATTTGGGGGTGCAAAATTGCGGGTGTGGCCATTCCACTGAGTAAGAGACCCAGCATATTTGTTTTAACGCGGTCGCGTTAAACCGCTCGTGCTGCAGAAATTCCGGTGCCGGCGTCGGTGTAGGCGTCGTTGGTTGTGACTGAAAAATCAGCGTTGTCCGTGACTGGAAAATCGAGAAAGATGCAGATAAAATAAATAATAGAAATGTTAGACTCGAGTTAGAATCGAACCCGGGCCTTCTGGTACCATGGGTAACAAGGGTATCACGTGCAGGGTAATTTTACACACGGGCAGCCATTGCATGACTATATACGGTATACGATTCGCCCGCGTTTCTTTGTTTGTATTCCGTTATTTTTTTTTCCTCTCGGTGATTTCGGTCGTACGAGTCATGAGCCGGCATGCACTGTGGTCTCGAGTGAGGCGGCGAAGCCGTAATTACGTTGTGTTCTCTCCCTCGGCGTCGCTCATTTTTCCCGACTGGACCGTCACACCCGCGAACACTCGTGACAACACGCCCGCAACTACGCCTGACGCGTGCTTGGGTGCGGCGATCTCTCTCGACGCCGCCATGATTTATGAATACTTAAAGGCGGGTAAACATTGCTTACATTTCCTGCTTTTGTTGTGGGCTCTGACGAAGTTAGCTCCTCTTTAGCAAACATCGTTTCATACGCGTTGCACGCTCCCATTACGGGGTAGTCTACTTGCACCTAAAACGTTACGTTTGACGTCACACCATCATCATCATCAGCCTGACTGCGCCCACAGCAGGGCAATGACCTGTCTCATGTCTCGCTAATCAGCTTGGTCTTATGCTTGCTGCGGGCACGCTATCCCCGCAAACTTAATCTCATCTGCCCGCCTAACATTCTGCCTCCCACACGCGCACTTGCCTTCTCTTAGAATCCAATCTGTTACTCTTAATTACCAGCCGTTATCTCGTCTTCGCGCTACATGCGCTGCCAATGCCCATTTCTTCTCGATTTCTACTACTTTTGTCTAAGGCTTCGTCATTTTGTACGCTATAGCGTTAAAGAGCTCGTTGCGCAGGAATTGCGGCGTCGGTGTCGGCGTCGTTGATGGTGAGCGTAGATTCATCATATTGTGTAACATAAATAATAAAAAAATCTTAGGTTCGAGTGAGAATCGAACCCAGCCCACCTGCGTGGCAAGCAGTTGTTCTACCACAGCGCCACTCCATTGCTTGGAACTGCACTGAAACTAACTTTAATGCTTCCCAAACATACGCGTCCTGTGTATAGGTGTCACAGTACGCGATGTAATATCGCAGTAAAACGGGCTTCAAGCGTACACTGCCAACGGGCGTCACACCATGTGAACTGCATAACGAGTTGGTGTTTTAAGGCCGGCCACGCATTACAAAAGGCACACACATTACTGCGCGTATTCGAAAACGCGCAACTTCGAAAAGGTATCACGCGCGTAATTGCTACTGGTTTAAAGCATGCCACCCATTACAAAGGGCATGCACATTAGTGCGCGCATTCTCTTAAAGACACGTAGTGGGTACACTCTTGTCATAAAAGGGCTGTTGAAAAGGGCGAAACCTTTACCTTTACTATAGGTATGTCGAGTGTGTGTGTGTGTGTGTGTGTGTGTGTGTGTGTGTGTGTGTGTGTGTGTGTGTGTGTGTGTGTGTGTGTGTGTGTGTGTGTGTGTGTGTGTGTGTGTGTGTGTGTGTGTGTGTGTGTGTGTGTGTGTGTGACCAGGCGACTGAACATAATGACAAGCAAAACAGAGCACGATGAGGATGGGGCCGGATATCGCTACCGGCGAAGCTTAAGCGTCCCCCTTTTTTTTTTTCTTTACTTTCCTATCTTCTTTAAGCGGAGGCAGCTCCGGCGGTGCGGACTTGGTGGACACTGGAACTTTTAGGAATAGTTTAAAGACTCGTGAACATTGCTCACATTTCTCGGTTTGTGTTCTCCTAAGGAAGCGGCGTTTAGTTTATTTATTCTAGAATCCCAAGATTTTACGAATCGCTTGCTTAATTAACGGAGAAACAAGCACTAAAGAACAAAAAGGAAATGCTTGAAAGCGCCGCAATACATACACGAATGCAAGTGTGAATGAATGTCTGTATATAAGCATAGGCACATAAGGCTCAGTTAACAACATAGAAGACGGTCACCCGTCACGCAGCCGTTAGAGTAGACGGAATAATTTATGTACGTACGTAATTGTACGTACTGTTATGTACGTACTTGTCCGCCATTGCATTCAGCGGAATGCAATGGCGTACAAGTTGGTACGTGCTCATAAATATTTTTTTTCTTGCTCAAGCAATACGAAGCACGTGCACCTTGTGTTGTCTCCTTTCTTGCGTCGTGTCTTTTTCGCGAAGAAATAAAGTTATGAATAATAAACGCTTTCAACGGTTGTGTCGCTTTCTTGGCAGGGCATAACGGTCATTCGAGCAAGGTTTGTTCGGGCGGGAGAATTGTTTATGAAACTGAAACGGCGAGTTGCTTTTCGCTGCATAATTCAGTGGGTGATTCGATGCGAGGAAAGCAGTACACGCGCCGCCTGGCTGTGTAAAATATTTACTCTTCCACTGGGAAGTCTCACCAAAAAATGGATGCAAAGGTTCCTGGGTAACTTGCGAGTCGTACTGCCACTTTCAAACAGGAATGGCTTGGCAATGAATCACTGATGTGAATTCGAAGTGACTGTGATCAGTAATGCAATACAGGGCTGCGCGGAAAGGGCTGCGAGCACTTTTTACGCATAAAGCATTGAATGCGATGGCTATGGCACAGTTTCGCAGAATGCTTAATTCATTGGGAACTCCTCGGCTGCTCAACGCCGTTCGATGGAGATGTTTTGCCCGTACCTGGCTTTTCTGCCGCAAGGCCTCACACGCAATCCTCGACATATTGCCATTCGCGACATTTGCCGTAGGAGTGGCTTATTACGTAGCTGATGAATTTTTTCGAGCTCTTGAGGCAGCGGGTTACGGCTGCATTCGGAAGTGTAGAGAAAATAAGACGAAGCACTGGTATCTTGCAATTTGGTTGCATTAGCAAACGACGGCACTTGGTTAATTAAAATAAATCTGAAGCCATCCACCTCGTCAATCAATCAATCAATCAATCAATCAATCAATCAATCAATCAATCAATCAATCAATCAATCAATCTTAATTATTTAGTACAAGTAACGCATCAAATAATCAATCAATCAATGTCTCTTGTTGACTGTTTCTTAATGATCTCAATCTTTGCTTTGGGCGCAAAAGAATCTTACTACTTTCGTGTTCTGATATCAAAACGACGCAAGTCTACTCTGGTGGCCGATGAAATAACTTTCTGTGGGTAGACGGAGATATCTTACAGCGAGAGCTGTTATGAGATCACAGCAGCCGATTTTTGTGGCGTAGTTGTCCGCCGCCGCCACCGGTGTCTGTAACCGATATCGCGCACGATAACAATATATATATATATATATATATATATATATATATATATATATATATATATATATATATATATATATATATATATATATATATATTACCAGAATCGAGCGGGATTTGAACATAGACCGTCGGCGTGGCAGTCGCGCAGTCTACCACAGAGCCACGCCGGTGCTTGAAACTGCTTCGCAAAAAGACCCTATACACGTATCATGTCGCGCAAGGAATCACGTTAGCAGATGTAATATAGTGTGGTAGAAGAAAAATAACGACCAGGCGTCACACAATGCGTACTGCGTAAGGAGTGGGTGGTTTAAAGCTTCCCAGCCGTTACAAGGGAATCCGCTGTAATTCCTCGTCGTCATTATAAACCACAGCATAGACAAAGTGCACAAAATGACTTGCAGATGTGTAGCGGGTACCTCGCTTTTCCGCAGAACGATGAATAATGGCATAGTGGCTGCTTCCCTGCTTCGAAAAATTGTGACTATTTATGGCGTAGTGGTTGCCTTGCTACTGTATTTTTAGTAGTCGCCCTAAGAGAGTTTACGACGGGCTCTCCTGATTTCGCTGTGACTATGCAGGCCTGCTGTTTCAGTTTTTTTTTTACGTGACGTCGTTTCGGTCAAGGGAATAGGAATTCGTTTCTTGCTTCTACGGATGTGTTGTCGTAACGTTTTGTTATCATAGATTCTGCCAGTAAAAACATGAAACTGCTCAATGTTTCGAAAAGAATACGCTGTGCGAGCGAAAATGCGTTGAAGTACATTCGCTGATGTGATGAAAAATTAGTAAACACGGGGCGTCGCTCGAACCAATATTTCTACCAGCGGACTTGTCTTCAAGAGTTGCAGCTTTGAAGAAAACAAGTCCGCCTGCCGGAGCGTTAGCTCCAGCTGCACCCCGTGTCCACGAATTTTTCATCTCTTCAAGCTTCCGTCCTTCTCTGAGCGTCTGCATGATTTTCTGATGTTATGTGTTATGGTGACCCTAATAGCATTGCGATGTGTTTTTGTTGTGTAATGTAAAACTTAGACGTCGCATAGGCGAAGAAACGTTCATTGAAACCGCACCGTCGAATCTCGAATGGCCTGTAAAGCGTGCTCTGCCTCATGCTTTTTGCTATTGAGGTGAAGCTCTATTTAGGGGCGAGTAAGTACAATATTTGAGAGAGAGGGGAAAAAAATTTCGCCTAATATGCTGAAGATGACAAAATGACTTATTTGCGTAAGAGCAGTGATCCGTTACACGTGTGAAAATTTAATTGAGAATGACCAATTAATTAGATGATGCTGAATCTTAGTTGACATTGTTTATAGAGGTGGGAGGTCGAATAGTTAATCGAGGTTCGAATTCTGAAAAGAAAAAAAAAACATGGTTGATCACTCCGTTACACTAATGGGTATAACACGAAAGTGAAATGTGTTTTTACAAAAGTTGCTCAATGTTCATTGTACATTGATAAATGAGAGCTTGCGCAATGTATGTTGGTGTTCGGTGGATATAGCGCCCTTTGATGAGGATACATCTACGTTGATCCTAACGAGCGCGTCCTGTCGGCGCTCGTTAGTGTCATTACGCACTACTTTACTTCATCTTTCCAAGACGGCGATACCGCCCCGCGCCAACAAGGTCACTGTGAAAGGCAAAAGATGTGAAAAATATAACGCGCGTTTGTGGGCGACGGTGGCGCAGCGGTAGAGCGCCCGACTGCCATCGTCGCGGACCGGTAGGTTGCGGCTTCAACTCCCAGGTTATCGAAATGAACGAAGCCTTTTCTTTCGTTTTTTTTTTTGTCATCTGTTCGTTTGCATCTTACCGACGTCATATCTGTGACGGAAATGATGCCATTGAAGTCTTGGTGGACCCCAGCATAAAACACTTTCGTGTTAATAAAAGCTTCTTGCGCGGACCGAGAGGTTGCGGGTACAACTTCCAGGTCATCGAAATGAACGAAGCGTTTTCTTCTATTCTTTTTTTCTTTGTCATCTGTTTGCATTTTACCGACGTCATATCCGTGACGGAAATGTCAGTGAAGTCTTGGTGGATCCCGGCATAAAACACTTTCGTGTTAATAAAAGCTTTTCGCTGTACAAGCTGTAAATATCAATTATTACTGATTATTACACTTTCAATGCGTGATGTTTTGTGATGCGTAGAGATGTTATAACAGAGCTCTCCTGCGCACCATTTGCGGTTGAACATGATACGTTACGTGCCTTCATTTTAGTGCTCGCCTTCTACGTGGGCACTCAGAAAGAAAAAAGAACTAATGCCTGAAAACTAATGACTGAGCAACCGTGTCTAACACCGATTTTTATGGTTCTGTCTTTGCAGTCGTTTTTATTCCTTCAAGACGGCTCAAAGAGGTACCGCCACGGGAACCTGTCGGAAATGGATCCTGAAGAAGAGAAGCATGCCAGGTAGTTTCAAGAAGGAAAAAAAAGTGCAGACCGTCTCCTGAGGTCCCTTGAGTGCTACTTGGGGGATGTTATTGCTGCTTTGGGAAACGCGTACGGCCTTGAATACTTAAGTCCTGCCTGATGGAAAAGAAAAAAAAAAACATGGGCTATCGAAGAGGTTGTTTGTTATGCACAACTTGTCGTTCCGGCTCCCGCGTCAACTGTAACGCTGTTTATTTCCCCCACCTTGATACGCTCGGTTCGCAATCTCGGTGGCTAAGTGGGGAGGCATCGTTGCAACAACCCGACAATCGATGATCCCAGTGCTTCCAACATTGGTACGCTGTCTTCTTCTACATACTCGGGAAATGGAACTGAAGTTCTTTGATGCGCACCGCTCTCTTTCGTCGTGTAGCTTGCGCAGCTCTCGATGGACGTGTTTTTTTTTGCGAACGCTGTGTTTGTGTTTTTTTTTTTTGGACTTCCCCATGCTAGTCGCGTCGCGAAGTCAGATCTGAAAGCAGGTTGTGTCTTAGCAGACAACGCTCTTGCAGACGACGCTCTTGAAGACGACGCTCTTGCAGACGGCGCTTTAGCAGACAGCGCTTTAGCAGACAACGCTCTTGCAGACGATGCTCTAGCAGATGGCGCTTTAACGGTCGACGCTCCTTCAAGCGATGCTGCAGTCTTCGGGCGAAAGAGCTCCTGCTGACCGTGCTTTACAGACGACTCTACTACAGACAACTTTATTGTAGAAGACTCTACTACGGGCGTCTCTACTGCGTATTACACTGCTGCAGACGACACACCTGCAAACGGAGCTACAGCAGACGACGCTGTATCTCTCAAAGCTCCTGCTATGGTGTGTACTACGTCAGCCAGCTGTGGGAGCTGCGCTTCAACAGACGGCAAGATACGAGACTGCGGTTTCATTAGACGACGCTTGAAGTGGAAGTGCTATCGCTGTCTCTGTGTGATGTTGTAGGTGCTGCCTGTAATTTGTTTGATGTGACACAGTGGGCTATCGCCTCTCAGCAAGTGACTTTGTAAAAAAAAAAGAGAACATTGCGATTTTGTCTTGAATGTAGCTTCAATGTGATACCCGGATCCCTTGGCGCTTTGCCTATGACGTGTTCTCCTGCTGATTTGTGTCGCTTATCAGACGTGTGCAGACAAATATTTCGGGACACAAAAGTGTTCGTGAACATGCTGAAAGACATGTTATGACTTGACAGAACAGAAAATAAGACGTATATATATTGTTTGCTGCTAAGATACTCTAAGTTGCAGAGTGAAAATGACATACTTGTTATCTCTAATTGCAGTTATTCTTACTGGAGTTTTAGCCAAATGCTCATTGTATGATTACATTGTGCCAATGCTTTCTCTACAATTAACGACCACTGCGAATGCTATTTTAAGTTTCACCTTGTGATTCTGTTCCAGTCGAAAGCATTCTAGAAACTTCTTAAGTCTCAAGGAGGTGTAGTGTCGTTACATCGCTTACACTGGGAGAATTTATAAAGGGTTCCTCGATATTCACTTGACGTTCGACCTCAGCAAATCCCCTCGAAAGAAATTTGCAGCGTTTATGGCGCTTAAGCGGTACAAACTGTCATCATAGTAACAAGAGGCCGCATCTTTATGCAGAGTGCCATAACTCCATTTCCGGCAATTTTGTTTTCTTGTTAACCCAGCTAGTCCAGCTTGTACCAAAGAGAGATCACCGCTCGCACGACTCACGATCACTTGCTTCGTTCGCTACACTTTGCTCTTTCATTCCTGCAAAGCAAATATCCTGGCACGTTTTTTTTTCTTTTTCACGCATAGTGGACGTCGGAAAAATGTACAGTAAACTTCGGATATCTTGTACGAATTGTTGACTAAAAGGCAGTGGTCTTGTTTTTTGTTATGTTTTGTTGCTGCATTTTATTTCGCGTTGCTGTACTGAATTGAGATCGATATTTGTTGTGCCAATCGTACTTCCGTCAGCACTTTGCTTTCTGGTACTCACTAGCGTTATTATTCGTCGCGTATTCGCAAATGAGACACCAACGCGTCGTCAAGGCGTTTCATTAAAATAACTTTGCATACTTAGCAAAATCAATCATGGAGAACGCGCTTTAAGATTTCCACAATCGGTCGCCATAACAGCAGGATCAAGTTTCTGAAGCCGTTTCATTTCTCTTGTGACCTTAAGCCTATCACTGTCAGCCATGTTGTAAGCGTTAGCTGTATTTTCTGCTTCTTTTTTTATTTCTTTTTTCTTCGTAAGTGCTGTAAGCTTGTACATAGGCTTCTTGAGATATGTGCCTCAACGTTCTTGGTGTTTGAGATTTGCCGCTGAAAACAGCTATGGCTGCATAATCCCGCCAGGGGGCAGCTCGCATGCCTAACTTGCTGCTGTACTGTCTGTTTACGTCGTAATCTATCCTCTCCTTTGTGTGCTGCACTACAGAATGTTCACGTAAATGAGAGAGTGCTGTTTCGGTGACTGCTTTGTCTAATTCTACTGCTCGATATATTTTGCTAGAAGTTCTGCACCGTAATGCCATTTCAGGACGCATATTCTTTATCACAGCAACTGACCAGTGTGATTGGCTCTGTCGTCTGGGATATCTCGAAAACACTTGTCGTCAGCTACAATGACGTGTTCGCTGTACCCCAACAAGTGAACAAGGGCCGCCATCTGTAATTGTTAAAGGGAAAAAAAACGAGGGCGGGGGGGTGCTGTATGTCGTTGCATATTCTACGAGCAGTATTGTTACAGTGTTACATGAGAAAACTGACTTTTTTGGTCTGGTAGCATCGTAGCCGACGAGGCACACTTTTGGTTTATCATGTGAGGGCGCAACTTAGCAGGTGACGCTCACTTGCGATTAATCTTGAGAAGACGTCATGATCACTTCTTATAGCAGAAGTGTTCTGTAACACAATAGTTGCAAGTAAGCTTCGCTCAGGCTTACACCGAATTCGTTCTCTTGAGCTTCAAAGAGAGCTTTTGAACTTTCCAGTTAAAGGTACTTTGAATAGAAAATACTCTTTGCTTGAGCCAACCGCTTAGCTTGAATTCTTTTCCATTTATTTTAAATGTCGCGAAAGTCAATAAAAAATTTAGAGAGCAAACATTTCACTCATCACTCGTCGTGAAACTTGGCAGCACTCACGCTGAATCCTATATCGCTTGAAAAAAACGAAAGCTTTTATAAAATCTGTCCTGCTAAGCTACATCGTGAAGTTAGAGCGGCTAAGTACGCAATGTACCTCTTCGTACCACGTGGTGTGGGCACGCTAGTCACGCAAACCCTCGCGTTAATTTGCTTGATTGTTTGCCCCTGGGTAGGAGACGACGGCTTCGTTTCTGAGCTACTCGCTCCGTGCTATCGTGTCATTCGTAAATCACGTGATGTACCAACACCGCTTCCTGTGGGACCTTCTGCGTGTAATGTGCAGCCTGTTGACCCTATATTATGTTGAGAGTGAATACAGGTTTAAACAAAAAAAAAGACGTTTTTAATTACACGAGTTCCCCTGGGGACAGAGAAACTTGAGTAGCATGGCAAAAACTTTAGTCGTTGGTCTGATGTCATGCAGCAAACGAGAACACCTCTTTGTCGCCATGGCAGGACTTCTGACGTCAAAGGGTGACGTCAGGCTTATAGCACGAGTATCGCCATTGGAAAGACAAATCACTTTGTGTTCACGGTGTGGTACTGCAGATACCAGCGCCAAAATTTCTCTCACTGCGTGAAACATAATTCACACAAAGGCTGTAGGTTTTGAGCGCAGTAGTTCGTCTGGTCACGGCTAAAATTTGTTCTGTTTGTTTCCATAGGACAGATTTGGTGCACGCTTGAATCTGGGATTATGTGGACTGTCTGGCTCCCCATATTGTGTGCAATACGTAAGGAGGAAGGTGGTTCATTCACAAGGTTGGGCTCCCGGTAATTTCTTCAGCGAATGATTCTGATGAATAAAATTGCGAGATTCGATGCAAAACAACTGTTACTAGTGACAATATTTCATAAACCAGCGTCTTAATTACCTGAGTGGTTTGCATCGCAATTGCAACGTTAGATCACTCAGACTAATTAAATACCACAGAAGTTCAGGGGATGATAGTGGCTTCAAGAAATGAAAGTTCAGTGAAAAGGGAGTGTCACTAGAGCCAACGTTTCGGCTAGTGGCTTTGTCTTGTCTGGTTAATGCCTTGAACAAGACAAAACCACCTGTCTCGACCAGACCACTTGTGGTCTGTCTTGCCCAGTTGCTGCCTGGAAAAAAAGCAATACCACTTGTCGAAACTTGGGCTCTAGTGACATACCCCGGTCAAGGAATCTTCATCTCTTGGATTAAGTATACGCACTGTGCCTCGCAAAAATAAATTCTAGAAAAGTGTAGCCAGTGCATTATTTGCAGAGGCACTATGTTGCTGGGCTTTGGGACCAGGCACTACAAATAACTATTGAATAGAACGGAAACGTTTCTAGCAAAATATTGTGTTTTGAGTAGTGGGTCTCCTGAGTTTTGCCGGTCCATAGCCCTTGAGGTTTCCTAATAAAAATCATTTAGCGAGTGTTTCAAAACGAATGTATCGTTATCACCAGAATTTCTCAAATCCACCGCCGCTGTCAGGATACGAAATCAAAATTTATAATTTGATGTCACCCAAAAGTTGTGCTATTCTAGAGTCGACGTTATCCAATTTAAAGACAATGTATGGCAACTTTGGCATTAGATTGGTCTTGTTTCGCATCTACAGGGGAGCCGCCGTTGCGAAGAAATTGTAACTATTCAACGCAACATGGCGTCGCCGATAAAAGTTCTCACTGTTTTTGCGTCGTTGCCTGTGCCCAGAAGTCGAGTGGTCATGAGAATGAAGTCATATCGCTGTTTGTACAGTACTGTAAGATGCGTGTAACTAAATAAAACAGAGTATTAAAATCTTTGTCTTTCAAGCGCCCGTCTCTCTCGATGGCTTTCTTCCTGTGTGTGAAAATATGAAAAAGACATATTTTGGCAGACAGACAAGACGCCTTCACTGCGAGGTACCGTTCAGGTAAGTCTGACCGTCAAGTGATAACATGGGCTGCCTGCTTTTGATGTTCACACTGTCCCTTACACATTCGTTCGTTCGTTTGTTTGTTTGTTTGTTTGTTTGTTTGTTTGTTTGTTTGTTTTGCCTTCTGTTCTATGGCACGTACCCACTCTGGGGGATGGGCCAAGAATATGTAGTTGAATATGTAGTTGAAATTTAAAATCTTATTCGAAGAATGTAAAGTGATTTAAAAAAAGTAAGGGTAGAAATGGCAGTAATAAGTAATACATCAAATTAAGACTTCAAAAAATATGCTATTGAGCTCGTATTCCAGACAGCCGTATTAACATGATCAGAACAGTTTTGATGAGATAGATTTAGCCGCATTTTAATACAGAGCGTTTTTGAAGGCAAGATTAAAATGGTACAGGTTTAGTGGTTTGCATGAAATTACACACGGCATTGAAGACATCCCTATGGCAGTATCCCAGCCCTGAGGCTCCGAAGCTTAGTACAATTTCTTCAGTCAAAGTTTAAGCCTATTTTTAAAAGCGGAGTATCCTACGGTTCTTCTTCATATCGGCAGCCCATGGCTCAAACCTAATACAGGGGACCGGCCACGCAGTGTGTGGATCTTTCCATTAGTTACTATACCGTAACACTACTAGACTGCTTAAGGTAAACAGTACAATAATTTAAATTGCAAATTAGCACTCATAAGTTAAGGCGAAGGTGGCAGCTTGAAGAAATGAAAAGTTCGTGAACACGGGCTGTCGCTGGACATTTACAGCTGGCAAAGTTTACCCAGACATTCTTTTATTCTCTGTAACAAACTCGTCAATTACAAAGAAAACATTCACGTGACTGTATCCTGAGTAGATGCCCCAAACAAAGGAATAACTGGTTCTGTTAACTCCAGGCCCAGTTTTTGAATAGGTTATACTACTATTCTTCTACCCAATTGTGAAATAGCGACAGGATAGTTTCCCTAGGAGACAAAACAAAACAATAGAAAGAAGCGACGAATCCTCTCTTGATTACCGAAAGAACCCAGATGGGGAAGTCACTAAACCTGATCTGTGCAAGCAAAAATTAAGGGAGGGAATTGGGCAACGTAATATTGTGATGACAACTTCAATCTTCTTTGAGTTGGAGAAATCTCTACACCATGGAAATAAAAGGTGATTGGAAATAGGTGGTGATATTCACATTCTGCAAGCGCGGGTGTTTAGGCCAGGCCAGCAGTAAGCAAAAAGGACGTCAAGCCAGTGGATAAGACGTTCACCTTTAGAGCGTGGAACGCCAGGTTCTAAAAGCAGTGCCTCCAAGGATACTTAATTTTGTTTTATAGATTTATTTTTATAGCTGTTTTTCGTACGTGACATAAGGACGGATGGCAAGACGGATGATTCTGGTTTAGTGGGCATAAAAATGCTTAGTTTAGTTATTATTATTTCTTCAAAATACATAGGTTCATTGCTATTGGTTTGCAGACGAGTATTCGCGTCAAATTCTTGCCAGCATCAGAGAGATGAAAACGTGTTTCGCCTTTTCTGTGCATTGTGCATTCATGTGCCGAGCGAGGCGATAAATAGAAGTAAAAAGACATTGCTAGCGTCATTGTTAGAAAATCGGGCTCCTGTGCCAGAAGCCATGAATCCTAGTCCAATGAAGTCTGTCAACTGTCAACAAACGGAAGAAGGCAAGCTGGATGTCATGCGATACCCCTGAGGGCTCAAGTTTTGTGCCGCCTATGAACACAAGGAAGAGGTAAGGCGAGGTGGTCGCTAGGAAATACCCCTGCGGGCGCAAGCACTGTGCTGCCATCTATAAACACAAGAAAGAAGCAAGGCAAGCTGATCAGGGCCTCCGAGATTGCCCTACAGCACCGGCGCGCAATGTCGGAGCTGATGGTCACCAGTGGAGGTGAGTATTGTGCTGCCATCTATGAACAAAAAGAATATACAAGGTAAGCTTGTCGTGTGAAATATTTGCATGGCCACAAGTACTGTGTTGCCATCTGTCAAGAAAAAGAAGCAAGGCGAGGTGGTTCTTATGCAATCTATTGGGGAGAGTCTGTTTTTTTATTTGAACATACTGCGGCCTTGAACGGCTATCGCAGGAGTGGAGGTGGCAAATACAACAATTGCAGAACACAAAATACACTGAACCCGAGGATCACAGGTTAATAACATTAAACACGAATTCAGTAAGTGAATTAGTTCTAACATGGCCGGGTAAAGCCTTCCATAGTTCAGTGGTATGGACAAAAAACTTTATTTATACGCATCAGTTGGGGGATGAGAACAAGACATTCAATTCATGATGATGCCTGGTGGTTTACCAGATGCGATGTAGTTGGTTATTAGAGGAAATCGTAGAGAGCGAATCAGAGTATGCAGAAACTTCAAAGATTCAACGTGGAGACGAGAAGAGAAACTGGTAAGCGGAGAACAATAAAGAATCCACCTCAATAGGTCGAGGCCACGTGACCTCAGCAGAAGCGTCACCTATGATGCCATCGGTAAGAAGTTCGTCACTGTCGACACTGGCTCCTTTAGTAGTGTTGCTGGCAAAATAGCAGGAAATGCGAAGGAGCACGGCGTAGGTTAATGGGCCCCAAGTGATACCGGCCAACTACCGACGCCTGCGAAATGCCGAAACTTATGGAACTCCAGGAAGAGCTTTGCCTTTCAATCAAATTGCATAGTGGCGACATGACATCATACACGCTGGTTCTGCTCAGGTCACGTGATCGATAGCTGCTGAGCTGCAAATAGACTCTCCAGGATACAGCTACGAGTGCAAGTACAGTGCTGCGATCTATGAAACGAAGGAACAAGGATGGCGCGCTGACTTCGATTTAGTACAGCAGGAGGCGCAGCCCAAGACACCTCCAAAAGCCGCTCCAGTTTGAGAGGCCAAATAAATGACTTGCTCTATCTCTTTCGAACCACGCTAATGGGATCCCTGACGAAAGATCCCACTCGCCAATCTTCTACCTTGAAAGACCAAATAAAGGCTTTATTCTCTATCTCTCTCTAGTCCGTGACAACCTAAGAATCAAACGTAAAATGTACTGCAACCATCCGTGAATTGCGGATCCAATTACAGCCGCTCTTTGCCATGAGCATCGGTTAAGGAATACCAATCAAAGATGAGAAATGGCATGGTATTCTGAGACGACAGGCGAGGCACCACTGCATATCTTATTATTTAGCGCAAGGAAAAAACGAGGACGCAAAAAAAAAGAAAAAAGACGCGAGGACACAGCGCTATTAACAACTGGAGTTTATTCCACATGATACCAGCACAAATAGCAATGTAGACGAAGGAAACAAAGAGAGTCAAAATGCGCATCGCACTACATATCGCTTTACGGCGACAGTGTCAGCGCTACCGTGACAAGAACACTGTTTTTGAGACAACGAAACAGCTTACAGAACTTTCGCCTCTGTTCATTTCGAACGCCTCAACAACTTCTCTGGTCATCTCACCTCAATTTCGTGCGATCACTTTAGTTCCATTAAACATGGGCTTACAACCACAACGCATACAGTGGGCGGCAAGATGGACATGTGTTGCCAATTTGCTTATATTGTTAGAATGCTCTCGTATGCCGTCATTCAGGCATCTGCATGAATGGCATCTGACTGCATTTCCAAAGACTTACCTTCTTTGACGAAAAAAAAGCGACAACCAAATTTATTCAAAAACGAGGAATTTCTCAAAAAAAATGAAAATTACAAAATTTCCAATGGCTATAGGCTCACCTTTTTTTTACATAATAAATGCTGCCACAACCAATTTTATTTCAAAAACAACGAATTTCTCAAAAACATGGTTGATCCCTCCGTCACAGGAATCGGGATAACACGAAAGTAGAGGGCATCTGTTGGTGCGGACCGAGCGGTCGTGGGTTCGATGCCCGCTGACGAAACTTTTTTTCTTTGCCATCTGATCCTGTATACCTTTCGACGTCATTTCTATGACGGAAATACGTCACTGAAGTCTTGGTGAACCCCGGCATAAAACACTTTCGTGTTAAAACCTAAAAGTACTAAATTTCCAAAGGCTACAGACTTACCTTCTTTGACAAAAATGCAGCCACAACCAATTTTGCTTAAAAACGACGAAGCTCTTAAAAATCGAAAAGTACTAAATTTCCAAAGGCAATATACTTACGCTTCTTCACAAAAATGCAGCGACAACCAATTTCATTAAGAAACGATGAATCTCCATAAAATCCAAAAGCATGAAATTTCCAAAGGCTATATAAACTTACCTTTTTGGGAAAAATACAGCCACAACCAATTTTCTTAAAAAACTAAAAAATTCTCATAAATCGAAAATTACGAAATTGCGAAAATCACCTTTTTGACAAAAATACAGCCAGAACGATTTTTATTAAGAAACGACGATCATCTCAAAAATCGAAAAGTACGAAATTTTAAAGGCTATCGACTTGCTTTTTTTTTTCAGAGAAATGAAGCGACAACCAATTTTACTAAAGAGCAGTGATTCTCTCAAAATTCGAAAAGTACGAAATTTACAAAGGCTATAGAGTTATTTTTTCGTCGACAATGCAGATACAACAAATATAATTCCAAAACGACAAATCCCTCGAAAATCGAAAAGTGCGAAATTTCAATTTTCTTCGTCGGTACGACGCGTGCCTATGGTCCATGTGCATTCGTACCAAAAAAAGTTGGTGCTTTGCTCAATGGTTAAGGCTATCGCTTTCGAAGCGTGAGGGACTAGGTTCGAGTCCTAGTACCGTGTTTAAAGTCTTTTTTTTTCTTCGTGTGAACCACGCATTCGTATGGTCCATGTGCATTCGTACCAAAAAAAGTTGGTGCTTTGCTCAATGGTTAAGGCTCTCGCTTTCGAAGCGTGAGGGAGTAGGTTCGAATCCTAGTACCGTGTTTAAAGTTTTCTTTTTCTTCGTCTGAACGACGCATTCGTATGATCTATGTGCATTCGTACCAAAAAAAGTTGGTGCTTTGCTCAATGGTTAAGACTCTCGCTTTCGAAGCGTGAGGGACTAGGTTCGAATTCCAGCACCGCGACGAAAGCTTTTTCGTTGCGCCTTATCCTGAGCAATAAGGGCCTCAACTTTTTCGACTACTTTTGGGCATGTATTGCGGTGAAGCCAACGCATCAGAGGAACCTTTAGCTCTGAAGGAACGCATAGTACGCCCATCGCTGCAAGGTGTGACGTCAGACAAATATTTAGCCTTATCGTGGGTGATAAGGGCCTCAACTTTTTTTACTGCTTTTGGGCGTTTATTGCAGTGAATCCAACGCATCTGGGGAATCTCTTGCTCGCAAGGAGCGCGGTGTAGCCCCATCGCTGCAAGGTGTGACGTCAGACAAAAGTTGAACCTTATCGTGGGTGATAAGGGCCTCAACTTTTTTTACTGCTTTAGGGTGTCTGTTGCGGTGAAGCCAATGCATCCGGGGAATCTCTTGCTCGCAAGGAGCGCGGTGTAGGCCCATCGCTGCAAGGTTTGACGTCAGACAAAAGTTGAGCCTTATCGTGGGTGATAAGGGCCTCAACTTTTTTAATGCTTTTGGCCGTGTATGTTGGTGAAGCCAACGCATCTGGGGAATCTCTTGCTCGCAAGGAGCGCGGCGTAGGCCCATCGCTGCAAGGTGTGACGTCAGACAAAAGTTGAACCTTATCGTGGGTGATAAGGGCCTCAACTTTTTTGACTGCTTTAGGGCGTCTATTGGGGCGAATCTAACGCTCTGCGGAATCTGTTGCTCGCAAGGAACGCATAGTACGCCAATCGCTGCAAGGTGTGACGTCAGACAAAAGTTGAGCCTTATCGTGGGTGATGAGGGCCTCAACTTTTTTTACTGCTTTAGGGCGTCTGTTGCGGTGAAGCCAATGCATCCGGGGAATCTCTTGCTCGCAAGGAGCGCGGTGTAGGCCCATCGCTGCAAGGTTTGACGTCAGACAAAAGTTGAGCCTTATCGTGGGTGATAAGGGCCTCAACTTTTTTAATGCTTTTGGCCGTGTATGTTGGTGAAGCCAACGCATCTGGGGAATCTCTTGCTCGCAAGGAGCGCGGCGTAGGCCCATCGCTGCAAGGTGTGACGTCAGACAAAAGTTGAACCTTATCGTGGGTGATAAGGGCCTCAACTTTTTTGACTGCTTTAGGGCGTCTATTGGGGCGAATCTAACGCTCTGCGGAATCTGTTGCTCGCAAGGAACGCATAGTACGCCAATCGCTGCAAGGTGTGACGTCAGACGAAAGTTGAGCCTTATCGTGGGTGATAAGGGCCTCAACTTTTTTTACTGCTTTAGGGCGTCTGTTGCGGTGAAGCCAGTGCATCCGGGGAATCTCTTGCTCGCAAGGAGCGCGGTGTAGGCCCATCGCTGCAAGGTTTGACGTCAGACAAAAGTTGAGCCTTATCGTGGGTGATAAGGGCCTCAACTTTTTTAATGCTTTTGGCCGTGCATGTTGGTGAAGCCAACGCATCTGGGGAATCTCTTGCTCGCAAGGAGCGCGGCGTAGGCCCATCGCTGCAAGGTGTGACGTCAGACAAAAGTTGAACCTTATCGTGGGTGATAAGGGCCTCAACTTTTTTGACTGCTTTAGGGCGTCTATTGGGGCGAATCTAACGCTCTGCGGAATCTGTTGCTCGCAAGGAACGCATAGTACGCCAATCGCTGCAAGGTGTGACGTCAGACAAAAGTTGAGCCTTATCGTGTGTGATAAGGGCGTCAACTTTTTTGACTGCTTTAGTGCGTCTATTGGGGTGAATATAACGCTCTGGGGAATCTGTTGCTCGCAAGGAACGCATAGTACGCCAATCGCTGCAAGGTGTGACGTCAGACAAAAGTTGAGCCTTATCGTGTGTGATAAGGGCGTCAACTTTTTTGACTGCTTTAGTGCGTCTATTGGGGTGAATATAACGCTCTGGGGAATCTGTTGCTCGCAAGGAACGCATAGTACGCCAATCGCTGCAAGGTGTGACGTCAGACAAAAGTTGAGCCTTATCGTGTGTGATAAGGGTGTCAACTTTTTTGACTGCTTTAGTGCGTCTATTGGGGTGAATATAACGCTCTGGGGAATCTGTCGCTCGCAAGGAACGCATAGTACGCCCATTGCTGCAAGGTGTGACCTCAGACGAAAGTTGAGCCTTATCGTGGGTGATAAGGGCCTCAACTTTTTTTACTGCTTTAGGGCGTCTATTGCGGTGAAGCCAACGCATCTGGGGAATCTCTTGCTCGCAAGGAACGCCTTGTAGGCCCATTGCTCCAAGGCGTGACGTCAGACAAAAGTTGAGCCTCATCGTCGGTGATAAGGGCGTCAACTTGAAAAAGTTCCTTGGTCCGAATGCACATGAACCATACGAATGCGTCGCACCGACGAAGAAAAAAAGTTTCACCGTGGTACTAGGATTCGAACCTTGTCGCTCACACTCCGAAGGCGAAAGCCTTAACCACTGCGCTAAGCAACAACGCTCCCTCGGCGCTAATGCATATAAACCATACGAATGCGTCGCACCGATTAAGAAAAAAAAATTTTCACCGTGGTACTAGGATTCGAACCTTGTCCTTCACGCTCCGAAGGCGAAAGCCTTAACCAGCACCAACGCTCACTCGGCCCTAATGCATATGAACCATACGAATGCGTCGCACCGATGAAGAAAAAAAAAACTTTCACCGTGGTACTAGGATTCGAACCTTGTCCCTCACACTCCGAAGGCGAAAGCCTTAACCAGTGCGCTAAGCACCAACGCTCCCGCGGCCCTAATGCATATGAACCATACGAATGCGTCGCACCGATGAAGAAAAAAAAAACTTTCACCGCGGTACTAGGATTCGAACCTTGACCCTCACGCTCCGAAGGCGAAAGCCTTAACCACTACGCTAAGCACCAACGCTCCCTCGGCCCTAATGCATACGAACCATACGAACGCGTCGCACCGACGAAGAAAAAAAAGCTTTCACCGTGGTACTAGGATTCGAACCTTGTCCCTCACGCTCCGAAGGCGAAAGCCTTAACCACTGCGCTAAGCACCAACGCTCCCACGGACCTAATGCATATGAACCATACGAATGCGTCGCACCGATGAAGAAAAAAAAAGCTTTCACCGTGGTACTAGGATTCGAACCTTGACCCTCACGCTCCGAAGGCGAAAGCCTTAACCACTGCGCTAAGCACCAACGCTCCCTCGGCGCTAATGCATATGAACCATACGAATGCGTCGCACCGATGAAGAAAAAAAAAACTTTCACCGTGGTGCTAGGATTCGAACCTTGTCCCTCAAGTTCCGAAGGCGAAAGCCTTAACCACTGCGCTAAGCACCAACGCTCCCTCGGCCCTAATGCATATGAACCATACGAATGCGTCGCACCGATGAAGAAAAAAAAACTTTCACCGTGGTGCTAGGATTCGAACCTTGTCCCTCAAGTTCCGAAGGCGAAAGCCTTAACCACTGCGCTAAGCACCAACGCTCCCTCGGCCCTAATGCATATGAACCATACGAATGCGTCGCACCGATGAAGAAAAAAAAACTTTCGCCGTGGTACTAGGATTCGAACCTTGACCCTCACGCTCCGAAGGCGAAAGCCTTAACCACTGCGCTAAGCACCAACGCTCCCTCGGCCCTAATGCATATGAACCATACGAATGCGTCGCACCGATGAAGAAAAAAAAACTTTCACCGTGGTACTAGGATTCGAACCTTGTCCCTCAAGTTCCGAAGGCGAAAGCCTTAACCACTGCGCTAAGCACCAACGCTCCCTCGGCCCTAATGCATATGAACCATACGAATGCGTCGCACCGATGAAGAAAAAAAAACTTTCACCGTGGTACTAGGATTCGAACCTTGACCCTCACGCTCCGAAGGCGAAAGCCTTAACCACTGCGCTAAGCACCAACGCTCCCTCGGCCCTAATGCATATGAACCATACGAATGCGTCGCACCGATGAAGAAAAAAAAACTTTCACCGTGGTGCTAGGATTCGAACCTTGTCCCTCAAGTTCCGAAGGCGAAAGCCTTAACCACTGCGCTAAGCACCAACGCTCCCTCGGCCCTAATGCATATGAACCATACGAATGCGTCGCACCGATGAAGAAAAAAAAACTTTCACCGTGGTACTAGGATTCGAACCTTGACCCTCACGCTCCGAAGGCGAAAGCCTTAACCACTGCGCTAAGCACCAACGCTCCCTCGGCCCTAATGCATATGAACCATACGAATGCGTCGCACCGATGAAGAAAAAAAAACTTTCACCGTGGTGCTAGGATTCGAACCTTGTCCCTCAAGTTCCGAAGGCGAAAGCCTTAACCACTGCGCTAAGCACCAACGCTCCCTCGGCCCTAATGCATATGAACCATACGAATGCGTCGCACCGATGAAGAAAAAAAAACTTTCACCGTGGTACTAGGATTCGAACCTTGACCCTCACGCTCCGAAGGCGAAAGCCTTAACCACTGCGCTAAGCACCAACGCTACCTCGGCCCTAATGCATATGAACCATACGAACGCGTCGTACCGACGAAGAAAAAAAACTTCCATCGCGGAACTACGATTCGAACCTAGTCTTTCACGCTCCAAAGGCGAGAGCCTTTAGCATTGAGCTAAGCACAAATTTCTTTTTATTATTTATCGCTCGTCTTAGACAATGTACAGTGAAAACATGTCACTAAATATACATATACATCCTATAATAGCACATATAATATGCCATCAGTCTTGTATGGACTGGTGCTGTCCACGTAAAATTCCTTCAACGCCGCCAGAGTTTCTATTCTCGACAGCCATTCGGGTACACACTAGACTTATACCTATAATGAAGGCCGACATATTTTGCCTAAATTAACTCCGCGCTGGCTTAGCGTCCGGGTCGCAGAAGTATCCAGTCATCCCAGCCCGCCAAAACATTGGAGGCGATTCAGCATTATTAAATGCTTTTCGTTTTAAATGCGAAGCATTTCTTAGCGAACCTTTGGCACTATGAGCGTTTCTATCTACGTATCTATCTATCTAGCCGCCCACTTCTGGGTGCTCTCATGATCGCCTCCTCAACTTGGTGTAGACCAAAATAGGCATGGGAGGGTGAGATGATTTGACGAACATGACTGTCGGGTCATGACATGAATGACGTGAAAATCCGGTCGCGTACATCGTCAAACTCTTTGCCCCAGACACGTGTGGCACATACCTGATCGAACCCATCGACCCATCTTCGGACTTGCGCCGTCGAGGGCGCGACATTGTCAACGTGGCTAAAGTCCCTGGATATTTTTGGGAAAGTACCGTCTTTCTTTTAACCGAGCCGCCACGCCGAGCACCCTCCTCTCCCGCCTTCCACCTCCCCGTTTCACGGGCCGTCGCCTGGGAAACACGCGCGTGATCTGCGTGACATAGCACTCTTGATAGGAAAGTGGCGCGAGCCGGGTTATAGGGCCGGCGCCCGCACGTTGGTCGTTTGGGAGAGGAGATAGATACGGTTTGGACACTTGGGAGAGCATATGGAGGAGAGTGTCGCTACTTTCTATATATCAAGGGACTTTAAACGTGGCGCGCCTGAAGCCCTACCATGACCCGCTCATAGTGACAAGCTGCTAGGTCGCCAGATGGTTCCCTTTTCGTACCCGGGGTAATTGCAGCGAAGCGTTCCTACTCAGTAATGGGTCGTTCTCTGAGCGCCTTCTAGTGGGTCGTCCTCTTCTCTGAAGTGAGCTTCGTGCTCCCTGTAACGTTAACAGAAACCTGCGGTGAAAGCACAAGACGTACAAAACGCCCCCATTAAGAGATAAGCGCGCGCACACGAGACACCCGCCGTAGAAGCGCGCTCTCATCGCAACGCGCGGGACGATGACCTTTAATAAAGCGCGCCCTCCGCGCCCTTCGCGCCATCTCGCTAGTGATAATAAGAACACGCTGAAGCCACCGAGCTCTGAGTACCGCCAACGGTAAATGGTTTATATAAATAGCTCGCCGTTAGTAAGCTGAAGAACGCACGCTCTTTGGCCGACCGATTTCGCGTCGCGTGATGCGTAGCGGGGGGCCATAGGTTCGACTCCCGGCAACGGAAGTTTTTTGTAGCGTTCGCTACACTTGCCTAGCGGAGCCGATTTCGCGTGGATCCTGATGAGCCGTGCTGCCCATGCGCAAGGTTCAGTAACGTCACACAGCTGGCTCACCGCTCTCCGCCACCTCGCTCTCTGCGTCACCGCAATCTCACGCACTCTCCGTCACCGCAGCGCGCGACTCGCCGCTGCTGGTCTGCGCATTCGATAGGAGTGACGTCTTAGCCATGGTAGACACACTGGCGCCAGCGCGCGCGCAGCTATTCGCCTTCGCTGTGCAGTCGCCGTCTGACACAGCGCTTGAGCCGCGTGATAGCGCCTCTGACTGGCGTTTGCAGGTGGGTAACGACATGGAGAAGGAGAGCACAAATGCTGCTCAACGGCGCAGAAGAGGCGAGAAGCTTATTTCATCGGATCCCAAAGTAGTTGCCTGGCAATTAGCGGTTCAGCGTACGAAGAATGAACAGAACAAGGCTAATAATCCTAGACACTCTGGAAAGCTAAGAATAATCAGCTGAACCTTTGCTAACGCTACGCATATCCTGGCATAGCCGAGCTAAGCCACTGCAAATTTTTCTAGTATTTTTCCTTTGCCATATGTTAGTGTACAATTTACAACGTGATATCTGGGACGGATATACGTCAATGGAGCCGTGGTGGACCACGACATTAAACACTTTCGTGTTAAAATTGAAAAGTAGGAAATTTCCAAATGCTATAGACTTAACGTTTTGAAAAAAATTCAGCCACAACAAATATGAATAAAAAACGACGAATCTCTCAAAAATAGAAAAGTACAAAATTTCCAAAGGCTTTACAAAAATGCAGCCACAACCGATTTTATTAAAAAACGACGAATCTCTCAAAAATCGAAAAGTACTTAATTTGCAAACGCAATAGACTTACGTTGTTTCACAAAAATGCAGCGACAACCAATTTTATTAAGAAATGATGAATTTCTCTAAAATCGAAAAGCATGAAATTTCCATAGGCTATAGACTTACCTTTTTGAGAGAAATGCTGCCACAACAAATTTTACTCAAAAATAAGGAATCTCTCAAAAATTGAAAATTACAAAATTTCCAAAGGCTATGGACTTACCTTTTTTTTCAGAGAAATGCAGCGACAAGCAATCTTACTAAAAAACGACGAATCTCTCAAAAATCGAAAAGTACCAAATTTACAAAGGCTATAGAGTTACTTTTTTGCCGAAAATGCAGATACAACAAATTTTATTCCAAAATGACGAATCTTTCAAAAATCGAGAAGTACCAAATTTCCAGATACTATAGATTTACCTTTTTTGACAAAAATGCAGCCGCAACAAATTTGATTAAAAAGAACCAATCTCTCAAAAATTGCAAATTACGAAATTTCCAAAGTCTAGACTTAGCTTTTTCACAAATATGCAGCGAGCACCAATTTTATTAAAAAACGACGAATCTCTGAAAATGTTGAAAAGTACAAATTTTCTAAAGGCTATAGAGGTATGATTTTTAAAAATATGCAGCCTCAACCAATTTTACCGAAAAGTACGGAATTTCGAAACGCTATAGGCTTCAAAAGTTTTAAAGAAGCTTTAAAGTATGCTTGGCCATACTGGCACGTTCAGACGCATTGAGATTTTGTTCCACGTGCACTTTAGCGGAACCGCTTGGGAACCGTGGTGCCATCACTCGACATGGCCGGGTAGCGCGGCCGCCGAGTGCACTCAGCATATCGGAGGCCATGGAAGACGAAGGACAGTTGCGACGAAATCCACAGGGCGGCGTTAGTGCAAGCCGATCCATTTCGGTAACGCGTGCCATTAGAATGTTCCAAATGAATGAAATTTTGTAACTACAATGAAGATGGAAATACTCCCAAGATGCATTCGTCAGCGATGTAGATTTGATTGTTGAGAACATTATCCCCAGGAAAAAAAAAGAAACGGTCAAATCGGAACAATCCTATGTGTGCCTGCAACGTCAGTGGCTGAAAATAGGCGATAAAATCATGGCAGCTTCGCATTAGTGGCGCCAAGCGTGAAGAAAGAGCGAAACTGGGTGGCTCTCCTCGTTTGGCTTTATTTTCCTCTTTCTTTCTTCTATTTCTTTCTCTTTTTCTCTGTTTCTTGTATCTCTTTTCTGTATCTGTTTCTTTCTATTTCTTCCTTTCTGTCTGTATTTTTCTTTCTCTTTATTTTTCCCTATGGCTTTTTTCTCTTTCTTTCTCTTTCTGACATGCTCTCTGTTTTTTCTACCTCTTTTTCGTGTCTTTATCTTTTTTTTTTCGTGTTTCTATCTTTTTATGTCTTTATTCCCTTTAGTTGTCTCCAATGTCTCTTTCTGTTTCTTTGTATGGCTTTTTTTTCAGTCTCTTTCTTTCTCTTTCTATTTTTTATTTCGCTTTTTTTCTAACTCTCTCTCTCTCTCTCTCTTTTTCACGCGTTTCGCGTGCTCCACTTCGTCGAGCAGAGTTTTCATTTAACGCTCGCAGCTGGTGTACTCGGTAGTGGGGCTTGCCCAATTCCTGAGGCGCATACCCACTGAGGAGCCTTGTAGGACGGTGCACAAATTACTGATAGCTTAAGCAGCTTCAGTGTAAAGAGAATGAAGAGAGCGCGTGCTGGTTCATGACACAGCCAATCCCACAGCCAATCCCACAGCCAATCTAGTGGCTCAAGTAAATATTTTTTGTGTATATGCAATAACAATACATACGAAAGTGGGAATAAACCGAAAACCTGTATAATTTAGCTTCAGTTGGAACACCAGTTACACTATATCCATCATCTTTCTTCATCGTACATGGGAACATTGCTTGCCGAAGGCTGTCTTTCAAACCGATAATCGTTATGATCATCACTACTTACCATTATCAACGCCTTAATAATAATAGTAATAATAATAATAATAATAATAATAATAATAATAATAATAATAATAATAATAATAATAATAATAATAATAATAATAATATAATAATAATAATAATAAACGTTCACATGGCCGCTTGCTAACGGCTCTGATTCAACACTCTCATCATTGTCATTCGTTATCACCATCATCAACGCGTTAATCCTCATGTTCAACGCTTTCATCATCACCATGATTATCACCATTCAAGGCCCATTTGCTTGCCCACAGCTCTACTTCAAAGTGTTCGTCATCACTTTTATCTTCGTTGATCACCTATACCCATGCGTTCATGGTTACGTTCAAGCTGAATGCTTTCATCATCAGCAGCAGCATTGTTCAAGAGGCCTTTGCTTGTTGATGGCTCTGCTTCAAGGCGCTAATTATCGGTGCTCACCAAATCGGAACATTCGCTTCAGCTAGCCAGCTCGAAAATTATGGCATGTAGGTCTTCATCACTTAATCCATGTCGCGAATAAAGCAAATAAATTCTAAACATAACTTCTAAAAGGCGTATTTATCTATGTTGCAGATAATGCTTTGTGTAGAGCCGCACGGGAACGAAGCGGGCCTTACTATCATGCGGCGTTCTATCAGCTTCTTACACGAACTCGGTATGCCTGGCGTCCACGTTTGTGGACGCCACAGTGCAACTTAACTTACAAAACCTTGGTCACTCTCAGTGCAACCACACTCACACAAAAACAAGGTAGACCCTGCCTTTCCTCGAATAAAGCCGAATAATTTAAAAGCTCTTACGAATTTAGAGTGAACTTATCAAAAAAATGCAGGCATACACCTCTAAAGGCGATTTGACAAAAACGCCAAAGTTTTGTGCGCACTTACAGCTGTTCACAGAAGTGGAGACGTATAAATGTTTTTTATGAAATGCATAAATAACGCCAACATTTCCAATCGATTTTTAAGGCAATGCGTCGGCTAGCCTGGTCCCACTTCACTTATATGTTTTGTCCACATATGTGGACGCTGGGGCGCGAAGGTTCACTGTAAATAGAATGAAGATAGCGCTGCCGGTTCAGTTCATGATGATGATAGCTTTTTGTACACACTGTACACACGAAAGTTTTTACAGCGGGCTTAAACGGCTTCGCTGTAAAAAATTTTCAAGCTCATGACAGTATAAATTCAATGGAATGTGAATACAGCTCTTCTTTCGTGAATGTTTTTCAATTCAGTTTGTAGCGCCTACTTCCCTCTGTGCACGGACTCGAAGGAGAGGACGACAAAGTGATGTGCGCGCGAAGTGTGCCATTCTCGCCGATCGCCATGTTGTCACTAGTCTGAGTTTAGAAAATATATATTGCTATGTAGGTGTGTCTGAGTGTGTTACTCAATTCCCAGTAGTAGTTCATTCAGACGTACACTGCCTTGGTTGGTTGTACTAAAAGTCGATCAGCTCTGCCTTAATCCCCTTCCCCCAGCGTAGGATAGCAAACCGGACGCGCGTCTGGTTAATCTTCCTGCCTTTCCTTCCTCTTTCTCCTCCTCCTCCGATCAGCTCTGTCCGGGTTAAGTCTGCCCGACCGATAAGCTATAGGCAGATTAACACATCACCTAAAACAATCTAAATTTACTATTAAGAGGAGCATTATTGTATTCCCAGGAGGAGGAAAAGAGCTTCATATTGAGGGAATAAATAAACTTCATCGCAGCCTTTCACGGAACCGTGCTGCCACCTACTGAGGTGGCAAGAAAGTATTTGCGTGGCCTCCGAGTGCAAATGCTACCATCTCAGAGGCTAGGGCAAAATAGGCGTAGTTGGACGTAAATGCTCCAGATGCCGTGAGTGTACGCCGTTCAGCTTTTCTGTGCTCCGAGGTACCACGACGTTTCAATGCTCAAGTCAAGTTTAGGTGACACTAAGGGACCAAACACTGCCTAAAACACTTACTTTTCTTTATTACAAATTGTTTTAGACGTATAAATAGAAAGGAAATACAAAGGTAAATGCATAAATTAATATCCTGACATTGGCTCTGCTACAGAAATACTGTTCAAACAATCAGTGGCATATGAGAAAACAAACACAATTGTTGAACACATCTTGTAATAGACTTCGGACCTATTAAGTAACAAGCGAAATTTTACTGGAAGAAAATACAAAACGTGCTTCTGTCTTGTAAGGAACATAGAATGTGAGGTTGATGTAAAATAAGTTGTAGAAAAATCAAGAATGCTTTATAGAATCTCTACAAGACAATTAAGTAATAAAAAAACTAGATTTACGGCAGTGTTCCATACAAATGGCCTGGGAACAAACGCATGCGCAATTAAACACACGAGAACATTTATAATATGGATAAAGTAACCAATGTATTGTTTAGCTTTTTTTAAATCATTAGACGATTTGCGTTATCATAAGAGTAAAAGTGCTCGATTCTTTAGGAAGACATATCCCTGTCCTTGAGTACCACAAAATTGCTTTTGTTTGGAACAAATTGTTAACTACTTAGGGTGCTATACACGCACCCTACTATGGGACAGCAGTAAACTGTCTCGGTTGTAAACCTGATGCTATCACAAAAGACATTGTTTAGAGCAAATTGTTAACGATTTAGGCTGCTATATACGCACCCTACAATAGGACAGCAGTAGGCTGTCCCGGTTGTACAACTGTAGCAATTACTAAATACATTGCTTATAACAAACTGTCAACCATTTAGGGGCTATATACGCACCCTACTATGTTACTATGAGGCAGCAGTAGGCTGTCCCGGTTTTATACCTGATGCTATCACAAAAGACATTGTTTAGAACAAATTGTTAACTATTTAGGGTTCTATATACGCACCCTACTATGGTCAGCAGTAGGCAGTCCCAGTTTTAAACCTGGAGCTATCACTAAAGACATTGTTTAGAACAAATTGTTAACGATTTAGGGTACTCTACGCACCCTACTATGGGGCAGCAGTAGGCTGTCCCGGTGTAAACCTGAAGCTATCACTATGGACATTGTTTAGAACTATTTTTTTACTATTTAGGGTGGTATATACGCACCCTACTAAGGGGCAGCAGTAGGCTGTGCCGGTTGTAAACCTGAAGCTATCACTAAATACATTGTTTAGAACAAATTGTTAATCGAGAATTTGAGAATTGGGGACCCAAGACACTGGGCCCCCAAGCTGCGTTGGGTAGGCTGCTCTTGCGTTCGGAGCATCAGCAGAATTTGAGAACTGGGTCAAACGCAGGCACTATAGTTGGGTGAAACGCAGGACGCGCCACAAGTGGCAAAATTAAAATTATGCGAGACGCGGGCCACACTGCGTCGTGGCCCGCGCTGCGTCTGTTTCGTCTCGCTGGCGACCCAAGACGCCTTGGGTCAACGCGAGCGCAAGAGTAGCTTGGGTTCTACGCAGGCGCCCTGGCGGCACGCAAATTTCTTGGGACCCCAAGGTCTTTGGGGCCTCAATTCTCAAACTCTCTAATGATTTAGGGTAGTATACTCACCCTACTATGGAACAGCAGTAAGCCGTTCCGATAACAGATTCACTGATTACACCGAAAGAAATGTTAAGAAAATGTCCACGCAAGCAATTCCTACACACGGTTAACAAGCGAACCTGAAACGCCCGGCCCCGGTGTTTGTCACTGGTTTATTCCCGATTGTTCACTATTGTATTTCTCAGTCATTCGTTAAGTCTATCCAGAAATCATAATCGATGTTGGCCGCCCGTATGCTCCATTCTTCCTTTTTATTAGATCTGCGGTGAGTAGGGGTATTTCCCGAATTTCTGTGGCATAAATGCTCTAGGAGTTTTTGCGCACATAGGAAGGGATAATTTTGCTTTCGTCTATTGGCCTCGAGGCCCACCACTGGAAACGCCGGCGCCACCGTCGGCGTGACGTGCTTGGCAGGATCACGTGGTCTCAGCGGCCGCGTCGGCTGCTTGTGGCGCACTGCCGCGCGCTTTGAAAACGAGTTTCAAGTCCCACATGCGCTGCGGTCTGTTCAAATTCGGAAGTTTTCTCTCATTTTCTAATCAATTGAAACCATTGTAATAGAGTGGCTGCCTCCGAAGGCGATGAACATGGGGCTCTACCGCTCGGTGCCGCAGTGCTGTGCTTACGCAAAGGAGCCCATGGTGTGAGCCTGCACTGGTAACCGCGGGACAAGAAACAGCGTGAAGCATGGGTTGTAAAGCTAAGAACCGGCAAGTAGCCATCCGCTACGAGTCTTGTGTGCAACAAGCACTTCCGCGACGAAGACTTTTCTTACTGCTTCGGGCCTGCGATGTTCGGTGAGTAGCAGACAGCGCGCTCTGAGACGATGGCTCGAGCGCGCTTCACGCCGGCAAATGATGCTTATCTGCCACAGGATGGTAAAAGCGCTACCTTTTACCACGTGCGATGCCATCTCAGAACCCTCCAATGCGACCTCTTGATCGTGGGCCGCGTGCTCAGCGTCCACAAAATCGGCTGCAGATGCGCAAGTCATTGTTTAGATACGTTGAATTAAAAAACGCACAGGGTCCCTTATGCATTCGTCAAAGATGACTATAAGGCGAAAGCCATCTTCTTCTTGTCAGTCGATGTACTGATTCTCCCGCGCCCCCCTCCAAAAGCTTTCTGCACCTAACGCGGTTTTACACGGCCTCCGTGATCGATCACGGAGGCAATGCAAAGCGACCATGACGTGTGAATCGCCATCATGTGACGTCATAATGACGCTACATATTTTGACGATCTGTGACTTCATGATGACGTCATATGGTGACACCATCACGTGACGATTATTTTTTGCATCACTCGTGTTGACGCCACCAACGCGGGACGCCGACGGGCAACCTTCCCATTTGATGAGGCATGCATTGCTTCATAAGCTACATAAATTTTGCATTGCCTCCGTGATCGGCCCACCGGCCAACCCCATGTATTTTAGTGGAGCCTCATTTATTTACGTGGGAAAGATGCCACCCTATTGGCGTTAGACCCGACACTGCTGCCAAAATTGCTGGGGTACACGCCAAATAATTACTATCCTGTTTTGCGGCTGCTAGTTGCTGCAATACCTTCTATATTATTCACCGCTATTTCAAGTTCATGTGGGTCCTAGTTCACAGCCGACGTTTGCAGAACAAGTCCGGCAAACGTTACTGTATTTTCTTTCTTTTCCTAGGCGTCGCATGCTACTACATGCTCGGTCTCGTAGACTGGTTCTCCTTCCACCAGCAACCTCGAAGTGGTGAAGCTATGAATTTGTTGATGACAGAGAGCGGCAAGTTCACTGGAATGCAAACGAAACGATAATTAAAGAGCATTAAAAAAAGGAGTCGCATTTGCTCACGTTTTGCGTGAGCACAATACGAAACGAATGCGCTGAATAAAGAAACAGAAGCAGCGGCATTTGCCCGCTGAGAAGACCGATCAATACGCAGTGCGAGACAACATGTCAAATGACATTGAAACGTACCCGAATTTAGACCGAAAAAGAAAAAAAATCACAGCATATCCACGAAGTGAATGATGATGAGTGGGCGAAGCTGCGGAGGTTCATCGGTAAACCGTGAATCTTCCGTGAATTCTGCCCAGTACACCATCACCGACGTGAGATCGGGCGCGTTTATACTAAAGGTTCGATGAGTTATGACGACTTGCAGCTCACTTTAATTTGACATGTACGCTGTGAATTTTCATTGTTTAGAAAACCATTGCTTTAGAAAACATCTGGCGTCTTTCGTTAAGCAGCTGGCGTCTTTTCGTTTTGCTTTAGAAACATCTGACGTTCTTTCGTTTTGCTTTTAGAAAACATCTGGCGTCTTTCGTTGGTTTATTTCATCGATCAACGGCGTTTTGAACAAAATTTTTACTGTTTAATCACGCACAGGAGAAATCTCACCAGGCACTACCTTGGAGGTAAACAATGGCTGCTAATGGGAATGAGAGACAGAAGAAGTCGGCTTTTAGCTAACACTTACACTTCTACTAACGTTTCCTACTGGAACATGGCAATGGCTGCTAATGGGGAATGAGAGACAGAAGAATTCGGCTTTTAGTTAACGCGCACGCTGCGAATTTTTTATTGTTCAACAACGCACAGGAAAAATCTCCCACCGGCACCACCTTGGAAGTCAAGATATGGTACTAGCGTCACGACTGGTTACGCACTACGACTACTACGACTACGAGGGACGAACGGGTGCCGCTTTAAGGAGCTTCGCCCCTAAAAAAACTGAATCGTCGGGACGGCAGATCACAAAGTTGCCATGCGCACCGAAGCCGCAGTTGTAAGGAAATTGTTTTTGAACTGCGCTGATAGCGTCCGCGCAACAGTAGTTGTTTGTTTAGTCACAAATTCTCATATATTGCGGCCTAAAGTTCACAGAGCGGTGCCAAAACGCGCTCGTAGCAAAAGCGAAACCATCAGTACGAACATACTACATGCAGACGCTCATACATGCAGAGGCACCGTCAGTCGTCGCGAACCCGTGCGATCGCTGTCTTGAGTCTTCTTTCTGTTATGCTCCGTTTGGTTATACAGGCAGTCTACTCTAACGAGATATTTCACATAGTTTGCACTCAGCGAGTGACTACCTTTCACGCAGGAAGCCGGTTCAGGGGTCTCCAACGTGGTGACAGCGTGAAGCGGGTGCTCGGTTTTCTGCAAAGAGACAGCGACTGTAGACTATCTTGTGCTTTCAGTTTGTCGAACATGATTATTTTGACAGTAAAGAACACAGTTCATTTCGAAAGTACTTACAGAAATGCCCTGGAGGGCTTCCGCGAGGTGTTTTTATAGAGCGCCGACAGCAAAACCTATGGGGAGCGCGCCGGCGGTATCCTGCCTAGCACGCAATCGAGGCGCGTCCGATAGAGGGCGACTCCGTAACTCCTCGAGGCCAATACTCCGTTATGGCTCATTCACACTGGGGAATCCGCCGGCCACAGCGACCGGAATTCTCGCGCCGCCGAAATACACATTGTTCACACCGCTTAGCAACCGCACCGCCGAAACTAGGGCGTCTAGTTGTCATCGTCCCTTCGCGCGAAGGAACGCTGGCGTCGACGCGCTCTGCGTTGTGTACGCGTTTCGTTATGGCGGAGCGCATAAACAGGAGCAGGGTCGTCGAACTGCTGGGCCTGCTGCAAAGCAACTTTCTGGCGATGTCTGACGAGGATAAACATGCATTCGCCGAACAAAGGAAACGACGCAAGCAGTTGTGCTTGGTTCGGCCTGATTTGCAAGACGCGAGAAGCTAGGTCGAGCCGAGATATTGCTACCCGTTTTGCGAGATCGCGATGATTGCAAAGATGCTAATCGCGACAACACTTGGCAGTTGTCGAGAGCTACAGGATGATTACGAAAGACTTCGCCGTTGCTGCGGGCTTCGACGACTGCGATATCACAAGCGCGCCACCATTTTTCGAATGTTCGACTCGCGTTCCAATTGGTTCGCGGTGAGGGAATCCGGCGGCAGCTGCCGCAAAAATCGGTCCAGGACCGATCAGCGCGGAATGGGCTTTTCCGGCGGATCTCGCTGCCGCCGAAGCGGATTCCGCGCGCTCTCGCCGCCGAATGTCTCAGTGTGAACGCGCCATTACAACCTAAAAAAAATGGCAAGAACAATACAAGAGACGCTAACTTGCGAAAGACAGTCGTGTTAGCCGATTTCCACTCGATCCGTAAGTACACACTTCTCGGTTATTGCAAGTACCATGCACATTAGGAGTTAGAGGTTTGTCGTTAGAAACTAAAATATTCAGTTTTGGTTGAGCAGCGACATCAGTATCCCAGAGGAAATTTACCAGAACGTTCAAGCTTGCGACCTAAACCAGTGGCACAAACGTGGGTCTGTACGGGAAATTCAGCTATGTGATGACTCGTCAAGTGCTGAACCTCACGAAACTGAGTTAACGCTACTGTCAGGTGCTTCGCGCCTAACTATAGCGACATCGGGACAGCATAATGCTCTCCAGTAGTGGAGTACATCCTACTCGAGATCGTCGAACGTATGGTCGAAACGCATGTAAATTCTCTGGGGTAGGAACCGCGATGGTTGTGGTAAAGTTGTGGTAAAAGCTGACATTTTTCCCTTGGTTGCAACCGAGTATTGCTGAATGCGGTTGTAATTGAAAAAAAAAAAAACAGGAGCCCTTCCCAGCTACATCAAGCTACATCGGTGGCGAGCATAGCTGAGGCATCGACCTCGTTCACGTGGCCAGCTCGCTCATAGCATCCATCCACACCAAAAATAGCTCTGTGAAGCGCCCCTGCCTCGCCTGGCTGTAACACCGCGTTCCCTGCTTACGATCGCCCCGAGATAAATCGCGGCCGGGCTACAGGGGAGACACGACGCGCGTCGCGTTTCCCTCTAGTCCGGTCGCGGTGTTCAATAACTCTTTAACATGCCGCGCGAGCTTAGCCCAAGTTCTGCGTCCAATCAGCGACGTTCTTCTGGATGTCACACCACTTTTTCTGATAACGCTCTCACCGTTAACTACAACAGCTACCACAAGGGTTTTTTTAATCATTGATCATGGACGTTACTCGTCTGGATAAAGATGTACCACCAAGCGTGAACGTGGGTGCATCCACATTAAACGGTGTTATATGTGCCAAACATCAATAGACATTGTGCAAGCTCTCTTATATCAATGTACAGTAAACATTCACGTTTTACTTTCGTGTTATACGAATTCCCATGATGGAGGGAATAACCATGTTTTTTAACCTTCTTGGTATAGCCATACCATATACCTCTTTACGGCGCGAATTTGTGCGCAGGAAGAGAAGAAACGCTGCGACCATAACTAAGCGGTGAACGCAGTCGTGAATCACAGAAGCTTAGTCGCGTATAGAATACGTTTGATATCATTAATTCCGGAGTAGTGTCGGTAGTGTGGGGCATTGACTCATTCGCAGCGTGCAACTACGCAGAAAGTGTAAAACGCTGATTGCGTCATGCGCACAATCGTCTTGGGACAAAAATATCTCGCTAACGGATCAGCGTTAATATTCAACAATTTTCGGAAACAGCAGGTGCGTTTCACGCCTATCCATAACTGTGTAGATGACATCGACAGTACGTGGAAAAGGGGTCGCCATCAAAATTAAAACTGCACGAGTGATACTACCACTACGATTAATCTGAACTATTTTTACGTGTTTGGAAAGATGTATCGATGTCCACATATAATCGAGTGCTTGACGTAAGCTCGTCTAGCGAGGGAGAGACATGCCTCAAGAGAAAACTAGGAAGAGAGTTTTGCAACGAAGTTATATTTGGCTCAGCGAAACCAAAACTCGTCCGTCCTATGTATACACGCAAAAACTACTAGCGCGTACGTGCAACAGAAATTGGGGCCGCCTCACTACACACCACTGATCCACTAAAATGAAGAAGGGAACGCGCGGGCGGCAAACACCAATTAAGATTCCATGGACCGACGTAACCAATAAATCATAAATACTTTAATGAACCGTCGGTATTAACCCACTGCTTAACACCGAGGCCGCATGTTTCAGCTTCGATGGTTAAGCATCTGTATACGTAGTGCTTGTGCGGGAACTTTTTCATTCCTTTTTTGCTTTTTTTTGTCTGAAGGCTATTGTCCGCGCGCGCACACACGCACACACACACACACACACACACACACACACACACACACACATATATATATATATATATATATATATATATATATACACAGTTCGGGATCCGAGAATCATGAACGATTGAACTAAAAATATGATTATAGTTCTACATGTCTTAAGTTGAGAACGCGAGGGGAAAAAAAAAACGGACGTTTCTATTGAGTTGATGGAACTTGATAAATAAGTAAGTAAATAATTAAATAAATAAATAAATAAATAAATAAATAAATGATAAAGAGTGCTTAACAGCGCAAACGACAGGAGGGGATAGAAGAGAGGAGCCAGCGGCTCTGTCTATCCCCTTCTGTCGTTTGCGCTGTTAAGCACTCTTTATCATGTCGGACTAACACGCCCAATCCTAATGTCTCTTAATTAAATGAATTCATCCTGCACATATCACTAAGGGCACCCGAGAAAAAGTCAAGTTTTTTGTCAATTGCCGGAGCCCAACGTCGTTGAAGGCGACTTATTTCCTTCCAATTACTGTCAAAGTCTAAATGTTGCACAGATGTTTGATTCGGTTAATGCCGTCTATGGCTACAATAAAGGCTCTTTTTGAGTAGAGTGCTAATTAACTCCGGTAGCGCAATGTCTAATGCCTGCAATGCATAGTTCGAATGAATTGTTTCCCGCGCTGCTACTGACCAAAGGTATTCTCGCGCCACCTCTCGACATAAATCGGCAACTAAGAACCCGCAGTTCCGTGGGGATCTAACAGGCGCCGCTAGTGTGCGGCAATCGGGAACGTCGCTCCTCCATTTCCACTGCCATTTGGTATCAATAAAGTTTACACTCCCCCCCCCCCCCCCCCCTCCTCCACTGACAGCGTTCCATGCTGAGCTCGAGAAGGCTGGCCGCAATTATTAAAGACGAGAAGCTGCGTAATTGTATTAACTGTTGCCTAGCATAGGCAGGACAAGACCAAATATTATTCTGTGGTTATTAAGGAAAGGAAAATAGGCACCTAATTTCTGTCTGCCTATAGGCGACACGGCGCAGTGCCTTGTGGGGGTGGGAGTAAGGAGGGAATAAAAGAAAAGTAAGAAAATAGAGAGAAAAGTGATACAGCCATCCATCCAACGAAGAGAAAAGAGGACAGGAAAGATGTGGGAGACGATCACGGGAGTTCAGGGACGGGACCACGAAACACAGCCAGAGGCACGATGCACAACATCGACGAAGCGGCGAAGGCCCCGACGATGAGCGGCGCACGGCATAGCGGGCGAGGCGACCGTCACGGGGCACCGATCAGCGAGAGGCGAGGTCATTAAGGAGCACAAACTCGCATATATACAGTTACAGACCAGGCTAGCCGGCCGGTCTGCTAGAGTTGCGGCCCCCTGGATATCCCCGTACTGCCTGGCTCTCCCATTCCCACTGCCTATCCCTACCCGCCCCTCCCCTTTCTTCACAGCCGTACAGACCAGAAAGCAGTGGCGTTGCCAGGGGGGAGGGGGGGGGGGGCACACTAGACCCGTGCCCCCTCCCCCCTCCGGAATTTTTTTCTATGGCATACACAGCACAAAATGACACTCGAGCACATTTGCCTGCCCTGCCCCCACTTTAGATCATGGAGGTGCCCCCCCCCTCCCCAGAAAAAAATTTCTGCCTACGCCCCTGCTACCAAGAGATGACTGGAACACTGGTGGCGCAAAACTATGGGCCACACGGAAGGAAAATAAGGAAAATACTAGTTTAAAGGAACAGTCAAAACCTGGAGGAGGGGGAAGGTCACAACTGACAACTGGTCAGTACAGACTACAGAGCATATAGCCTCGCGGTCGCTGAGTGGATGCGGTGAACGGCTGCTCACCGCGAAAGACGCGGCTTTGATTCCGGCCGCGGCAGTCGCATTTCGATGGAGGCGAAACGCTATAGATGCCCCTGCACTGTGCGATCTGAGAGCATGTTAAAGAACACCAGGTGGACGAAATTATCCGGAGGCCTCCACTACGATAGACTCTAAAAGCGCGCAAGAGGAGGACAGAGAAGATGTTTGAGACGCACGAGCGCTGACTTACAGCAATATTTTGTTAGACACAACATTAACTATAACTAACACACAAGAAAGGCAAGGAAAGTATAGCGGATGTTGTTTGTAGTAATTATGACGTAAATGTGAAGAAATTAAAGTGGACTAAAAGATAACTTGCCGCTGGCGGGGAACGAACCTGCGACCTTCGAATAACGCTTCCGTTGCTCTACCAACTGAGCTACAGCGGCGGTCACCTCCCCTCCCCCGTCCGCTTTATGGGGTATATATGTGCACTGAAAGATTAAGCGCTAAAATTGACGAGCACAAAAAGGAGAAAAGAGAAAGGACTGGCGCTTTGACATGCGCAGCTGTAACTCGCTTCTTGTTTTATGGGAGGCGTTATCGCATATTGTTTTTTTGTATTACACTTGATTTTTTTGTGCTCTATGTTCCAATGTGAAGTTGCGCACGCGTAACACCATGATTATATGTATTTTAAACTCGGTGGGTGTGACGAAAATAAACAGTTGTTAGTAGCGCCAGTCATTTGTCTGTTCTCCTTTTTGTGCTCGTCAATTTTAGCGCTTATTCTTTCAGTGTTCATGGATAACCAACTAGCCCAACAGTCTGTTCTGCTGAAATATATATGTGCATTTTAAACTTGGGAGTGTTAGTCAGCGCCGCTAGAAGCCTCGTCGTTATGGCTTCATGTTGCAATGTTTGTGAGCATTTTTATTTCTTTTATTGCAAAGAAAGTTTCTTATGTTGATTGCCAGAATGGTTATTTGCCAATTTTCTTCCTTGTTATTGCGTTTTTTTTTCACGCTTCTCCTTTACATCTATTAGTCCCATGCTTATGTGCATTTTTATCAGCCACTTCTTGTATGGGACTTCGCAAAGGCTCACAGTATTGTTAAATAAATAAATAAATAAATAAATAAATAAATAAATAAATAAGGAGCATCACTACAATGTGTCTGAAAAACGAGATGGAGATTTTGAATGCCCGCTGTAGAAAGTGCATGCATAATCAGACAAAGCCCACAAAAGAGTCCGGTATTTAATGCCTGCTAAATTTGAGCAAAAAGTTGTAATCGATTAACCCGCGAGGTCGTTGAAGCGAAACTGATTGAGAGCTGGGTAAAAATTGTGTGTCAAAACCTTCAATCACTCTTTCTACAAAGGCGCTTATATCTTTCTTGCGTAAGGGTAGGAATTATCTGCGGGTGGTGTACACGTGATGTGTCACGCCTTTTCGCGAGATAAGTGTTGGCTTGTTTCGAAATGAAATATTGCTGTAAGTCACCGCTCATACGCCTCAAGCCTCTACTCTGTCGTTGCCTTGTGCGCTTTTTATTCTATCGTGTCTTACCGAAATTCCCAAACTTTCAGCTTAGCGAATCTCCACTACGCGCCTCTCGTAACTTGAGTCGCTTTGGGACGTTAAACCCAGTAAAATAACAACTGGACATGATAGAGAGGGACTAATAAAGAGCTTGGTGGCACTAGCCGTCATGGTGATTGAAAGAGGGTGCTCCTAACATTCATCCATCCATCGAGATCCGGCCATCTATCCATCAAGCGTTTTGAATTTGTCGGACTCGCGGAAGTCTTAATTTACCTATATTACAAGACAACCAACACTTATAAGGGAACGGTTATGAAAACATGCGCAGAGCTCGAAACTCAACGCGCGTGCAGGAATGCAGAGAAATTGATTAAAATGCAATTCACAACGAGGCCATCAAGCGACAGCTAAGGGACATCTAAGGCCCGCGCATGTCTTCGATGCCTGTACATTACGAGTACTCCTGAAAAATAAAGTTATTTGCGTCTTCGTATTGAATGTTTTTTTGGAAACCAATTAATGAGCGAGAAAGAGGGAATTAAGGTTGTCAGCGACATCGCCGCTGCCAGAACAAACCGCACAGGCGAGTGCTTTTTCTTTTTCTTTTTGGCACGAGCAACGGGCGACACTCTTGTTCCTTTTCCGGGCACTTCCGGTCGAGCAGCTACTTCCGGTTTTCCGAACAGTCAGAAAACTTGTTTTTAAAAATGAATCTGGTGTGAAATCGGCGGTTCTGGTTGAAGATAAGCGTTATACTGGGTACATACGATATCGAAGCACAAGTTTACTTAAGATAATGGCCGATTAGCTGTCACTACGATTAATGAAAGCTGATCGAACGACTTCAATGAAAGAGCAGATGCTCTTCTTGTGAGCAGCTCGGATGGTTGCGCACCTGGCGGAAAAGGTCTCAACCGCGCGCTTCTTTCAACGTAGCCTCTGAGATCTGCTTCGTCACCACAACGACACACAAGGTTAACCCAAGGAATTAACCAGGGCACACTAACGCCGAGGTGGGAGTACCACTACCAGACACCTAAGCCAAGTGTTAGGGTCGCGTCCAGTTTTCTTTTCTTTTTTTTCCCTTTTGTCGCCGCCATACATAAACTGTGTTCTTGAGTACAGCAGCGCAGAACTGAAGAAACGAGAAAAAAGAGAAACAGTGATGCACACAAGACAGGCACTGAACTTTGGAATGTTTCTTAAATTCTGCGCTACCCGCCACGGTGCATAGTCTAGTGGTTATGGTGCTCGACTGCTGACCTGAAGGTCACGGGATCGCATCTCGTCCGTGGGGGCCGCACTTCGATGGAGGCGAAATGCTAGAGGCCCGTGTACTTAGATTTAGGTGCACGTTAAAGAACAACAGATGGTCTAAACTTTCCAGGAGAACTCCCCTACGGTGGTCCTCGTAGTCATATCGCAGTTTTGGGACGTAAAACTCTGACAGTTATTATTAAATTTCGTGCTGCCGTTCTCAAGAGCATCCACAGCCAGCCAACAAGCCCGCCAGTACCAACTAAACAAATTGTGTGCCTAGAGAACACGTCAATACTCACTCTTGCATGTTGTCTGTTATAACCCCCTCCCTCCCTTCGGCCTTCCAACTCTCCTGAAACCAGCCTTTCTTTTCTCTTTTTTTTCTTTCAATCTCATGCTATTTCCGCCGAGGGACAGCTTGCTCTCCAGGGCCGAACCCACCGACTGTTGTCCACTCTCATAAACCAGTGAAAGACGCGAAAAAAAAGAAAGGAAAATTCGAAACAAAGCAATAACGAAAGACCCCGTAAAAACAACCCACGCGGGGTGAAGACAGGAGCTCTTAGGGTCGCTTCGCAGCCGCAGCCTCCTCCCGTGTCTAATGGGGTCAGGGCTCGTAAATATTGCTCGCCGGACGTTGGCATCGTGTCGCCGCGACTCGCGGCACGGCACGCCGCTTGGGATTGCACTTCGGGGTTTGCAGCTTGGTCGCATACGCGCGTCGTAAAGAAATATTTATGACGGGTCACCCTACTTCTCGGCTGTCCTTCTGTTCTTTTTCTCTGACCGCGGCCACTATTTCACCGCAGCTCCTCTTGTGCCCCCGGTTCTCGTTGGAGAAGCGAGGCGAAACTTTTCGCGGGAGCAAAGAAAAGCAGCGAGTGTGCGTGAGCGTCAGTCGTGTTTGTTATACGTAATAAGGAGCCAGCAGGAGTTGGGACGCATGTCGGACGGTGGTTCCGAGGAGCAAATCTCGTAGGCCACGCTTTGCCGTAAGGTTCTAGTGTCAGAAGCGTCCAATGACTTCGTGGCTGTCATGTCTTGGTTATGGTATCTCTTTTTCTTGTTATTCTTGTTGTTGCCAAACCAGCTGAGTAATACCTGCGCCACACGGGGACAGAAAATGGCCACTAACATCCCAATGACTTCAGATTTAATGCCACTTGCGCAGTGCCTACACGTCAAAATTAAATGGCATTCACCTTAATGCCATTCGTCCCTATTGCGTTCGCCAGACCTCATTCGACTCATAAATGCGTACTCTTCACACCAAACCTTCCTTGGTGCAGTATATGCGAAGAATCTGGAATAGCGTCTATAACACAGATAAACATTTTGTGCAGGACTTTTAGCAAATGTCGTGTTATTATCTATTTGTACTTAGCGAAATTCAAGCAACAGTTTCGACATGACAGGCGCTATGTGACTTCCGGGCTTTGGATTCGGCGAGGATTGATCGAAGTTGCTGGATACACTTCGACAAGCAGGTCGAAGGAGGGTATTGGATGGTTACATAATAGGAAAGATGGTCACGCATGTCTGCTATGGCGACAGCTCCTCACCTGAAGCAGCGGTAAGTTGGAGCTGACCATTTAGTCTTGTGTTTCTGCACGAGCACGGCTTCAATGTGTCCTCCGAGCACTGCGGTCTAGAAAAAACATAGACCTGACGAAGGACAATTGGTGATATTGAGTTGTTTGCATCAGTAGGAAAAGTAGGAAAAACAACCAAGGCATGTCACGTAAGATAGACTAAATAACAAGTTATTAAGCAAATGCAGCATTTTTTAGCTGCCTCTGGAAGGCGCTAGAAAGATAAGAACGAAAGACAGACAGAGAGAAGCAAAGCACCCCCCCCTGCAGACACTACTCGCTGCTTTTCACAGTACAGCGTCAGAATTATTTATTTTTATTTTATTTATTTTTACATACTGCAGCCCACTTTGGGCTATCGCAGGAGTGGGTTTTCTTTACACCGACAGACAACAGAAAAACAATGCAACACTGCAAGGCAAAGAGAAAAAAGAAAGAAAAAAAAAGAACAAGAATACAACTCTTAAGAAACAAAGCGCGAATCAACGCATTCATGCGAGAAATCTTCTAAGGCAACGATCTAGTTGAACCAGGCAATACATTCCATTTTTCAAAAATGTGCGGAAAGAAGCTGAATTTAAATAGGTTAGTACATGGAACGGTGTGAGGCTGAGTTTGTGGCGATTACTTGTGGGTCCCAGTTTATCGGGAGACAGATATTCGTTAGTTAATGTGTAGCGTGGACTTTGAACGAGAATATGCAGTAATTTTAGGCATTCGAGATCGCGTCGCTCAGACAGGGGTTTTAGACCTAGCGTAGCAAAGTGAGATGATGGTGAGATATTCCAGGCGTAACGGCGGAAAATGAAACGGATGGATTTCTTTTTAACGGATTCTAGTGTGTTAATGTCCGATACATTATGAGGGTTCCATACGGAGCATTCGAGGATGGTACGGATGAGCGATTTATATGTTAGGAATTTTGTTCCGCGTGGAGAACCTTTCAATGTACGATTTTAGATAGCTCAGTTCCTTTAAAGCTTTACTGCAAGTGTATTCGATATGTGTACACCAAGACATGCTGGGTGTGAAGATGAGGCCTAGGTGCTTATAATCGGACAACACGTTTCAGAGAGGAGCCACTAAAAGAATAATTGAACAGAGAAACAGAGGTGCACTTACAGAAGGAAAGAGTGACTGTTTTAACAAAGTTTATATTCATTTGCCATTTGTCGCATCATCTGCAAAATTGTGCGAAAGAATCATTAAGTAAAATGTGGTCATCATTCGTATTAATTACACTATACAGTACACATTCGTCGTCGTATAGGCGCACTTTGGCGGACACATGATTCGGCAAATCATTTATGTACAATAAGAACACAAGTGGCCCCAGGATTGAATCCTGAGGGACTCTGGACGACACATTCACTACAGGCGAGTTTGAGGAATTGAACGAAACATACTGGGAACTGTTGTTTAAAAAGCTAGCAATCCAGTCAACTAAGGAAGACTTGTTAAGAACAGCCCGAAGTTTATGCAGAAGTTTTGAATGTGCAAAAGTGTCAAATGCCTTTGAAAAGTTGAAGAAAGTTGATGAAAATGGTGCCGGCAAAGCGCCATTATCATGACGCCCATTATGATGATGATTCGCTAATGATGCGCAATTATGATGATGATGATCATCATCGTAATTTACAGCCTATGTATTTTATTTGAGCTAAAGGTCGGGGGCCTATCCCATTGACCTCCAGTTTGCCCTATCTTGTGCGCACTGATAGTCGGTGTCGGTCTCGGCGTCGGTATCGGCGTCGTTGGTTGTGAGCGAAAAATCAGCGTTGTCCGCGACCGAAAAATCGAGAAATCCAACTATCCCAGCGAAATTCTTATTTTCATCGCTCCATCTAAGTCGCTGCCGTCCTCTGCTTCTTTTCTTTTGCCTTGGTATCCACTGCGTTGCTCTAACTCACCACTGGTTATAGAATATAAGCTCCGCCTGTTAAGCATGCAAGCTTATTTTATCTCAACCTGTTCGTGTGTCCTTAGTGGCACGAACTAATCCCATTTAAGAGACTTAGGAGACGATCTCCCATAGTATGCGGCACGCGGTACTCTAGAGCGTCTCTGTTCTTTCTGAACACAGAAGCGCATCATTTGCGCCCTTAGGCCCCAGGCAGCTAATGTACCGTTATGGTCCGCATCCACTGGCGTGGTTCGATGCATAATGTTTTTAGCGTTTGGATAACATACCGCACCTACGAGAAATTTGAGAAAAGCAAGAAAAGAGAGCAATGACGGGGAGCCTATGGAACAAAAGGCTTGCCCCTAGACTCCCCCTTTTTTCTTTCCTCCCAGTCGGCTGCACAAAGCACAAAGCTCTTGTCATGGTCTCGACTTGCTGCCAAAAAGCCCTCTCATGGAAAACCGAAAAGAAAACATAGCACGCAAAGCGCTCGTGCTGAAAGGGCGAACAAAAAAAAAGTCAGGGATGAGCAACAACCGACATGTCCCATGACGCGTAAAGTTCGAGATAGAGCCGCCCGCTTCGACCACCAGAGGGGGCTGCTGCTGCTTTCGAGGGCAAGCGTTCCGAAACCACGAAAAAAGTAAAAAAACACTACACCACCGTTTACTCTTGGAATGCTGTGAGCGTTGAACAACAAGATCATCGAGCGAATGGGTGAGAGTACGGATTAGAGGGAAACAAAAGAAGACACAGAGAGTGTCTGGGAAGGAAGGGAAGTAAAAGAACGGAAGCGGAAGCGGCAGCACAAAAGGAGTAACGCGACCATCAGCAAGAAGCAGCGCGACAAAACACTTGCTCTTCGAAGCGAACCGGGCGTAACGGTTTCGGTGGTTTCGGAAAGAGTGGGAAAGAGGCAGGGAGTGGTGCGTGTCACCCCCTGACGACGGAAACGCAAAGCACAAAAAAATGAGACGCGAGAAAATGCCGGCTTGTGCAGCAGCGACACAATCGCAGGATGATGTAGGTGGCGCTTGGTTCGTTCGCTCGCTTGGCCGCGTGTTGTGTACGTTCGTCGCATCGACGCGACGCGGATGGGACAGACCTAAAAGCAAACATGGCGGGAGAAAAGAAGGGTCGATGTTGAATGCTGGGAAAAAAGGAGGAAGTGTTGCAGAAACAAAAAGGAAAGTGTCAACTAGAGGGCGCTAGTATTCGGACGAGGCTAAATAAGAAGCAAACTTGATTTGTCCCTCCCGGAGTATAGGAATCTCTCGCAACAACCCTCACACTTCCTCCTCTCGTGTTTCCCCGCCCCCGAGCTGACGCCATGTTTGTTCTTCTGGTTCGGCATATCTTGAGTCTCGGTTCCGCGTAGTGTAGCTCTTTGATTTCTTTTTTCTTTATTTATATGCTCTTTTTTACCCTTCTGAGTCAACTGTGATCGTACCGCTACTTCATTCTCGTTTCATCGCTTCCCTATACGCGTGTAGGGTTGGCGCGATAATGTTGTTCTCCGGGGCGGCAAAAGCCTTTCATGAGGAGCACGTCACTCGGGATGTTTGCTTTCGTATGCAGAAACGGCGCTCGTTCAAGCGTGGAGGCTTCAGATAATTCTGGAAGCACCCTCCCCTATCATTATTAGGTTCTTATTTTGTTTTATGTTGACATGTCCCGGATGTAACGAAAAAAAAAATGACTGGCTTGGCAAGAAATTCCAAAAAGAAGAAGAGAAAAAGCTACAACGATCGAAAAGCGATGTGGGAAAAAAAACGAACGTCGTTGACTTCTCTTTCAATGTGCCTCAAAGAGCTCGCATAGGAACGAAAGCATGTCCTCTTAAAGAAACACCAAACAAAGAAATCAACTAAGTTTGCTCTATTAAAGCGTCGAAAGACCACGCCATCCTTCACTGGGCGGTAATCTGTCATTCATCCTTGTACTTTCACGCGTCCAGCTGCCCGGTACAAGAACTGACCCTCAAATTCACATCCTGGCTCCGGCTGGCAAGTGTTGGTGCATTGACAGTCTATCGTGTATTATCGCTACTGCTGCTGCAACTGTTCCTGCTACCATTAGCTTAAAGCGGTACTTTATGGAGGAGAAACGGCAGGCCAAAGGTTCTATGTTGTAGAACTTGGCGCTTGGCCTGAAGCGCTGGTACCTCGGAGCTTTCAATTTTCTTCGGGCGAAAGCCTTAGATGCCTCCTCAAACACGAAAATTGACCATCGGCGTCAACACGAACGATGCTACAAATCATCGTGTGACGTCATCATCACGTCACATACGGCCAGAATTTGTGACACCACTATGACATCACATGATGACGTCGTCACTAAGTCAAACGTGGGCTGATTCCGAAGGCAGCGCAAAACCGTGTTAGGTGCAGAAAGCTTTCGAAGCGGGAAGATGGTTTTTGCCTTTGAGCCGTCTAAGGAACCGTGTTACCTTTTATGTCGTATTTCGAGCATCAGAGGGCAAGGAAAGTTCTTCCACTCATCTCCATGCTCTCTCGAGAACCAACAATCACATCCGGCCACTCCATATTCAGACTGTCAAAGTTTTATATGGGCGGCCTGGTCGTTTTGGAAACTTGAGAATCGGGTCTCTCGAAGAATTTAATTTTGTATTCTTTATAACGTCCACCAAATTTCAATGTTTAGGGTTTTCAAGTACCAAATTCATTATCTGATGATGAGGAACCCGTGGTGAGGGACTCCGAAATAATTTTGGCCATCCGGGTGCCATCTCAGGCACCTAAATCTAAGAACACGGTGTTCTTGCACTTCGCCTCCATCTAAATGCGACTACGACGACTGGGAATCAAACCCGCGCCCTCAAGCACAGCAGCGTGACAGCTTATGCTGTTTAACATGCATGTTTTTTCTAACGTCCTGCCACGGTAAGTTGATATAGTACTGCTTAAAAGAAACACGTTTTGTTTTAACAGTAATGTTCTGAATTATATTATATTATACACTAAAGTATACGTTTAAACAGTATTTATTTAAGACCAATGTATCTTCTGAGTCGTGACCCTCTTGCAAAAAAAAAAAAAAATTAGTCAGTTGCTTCAGTCGGCTTCCCGGCAACCTGTGCGGTCGCTCCCACCTCTTAGCAACCCCTCCGATTCGCATCGAGATAGTCGACTTCGTTCTCAATAAGTGACGTCATTATATTTCTTGCTCTAGTAAAGATAGAGTGCAAGGTATTGTAGCAATGCATGCGAATGTGTAACCGTATAATAAAGTAAAAGACGATAAGAGCAAAAAAAAAATGTGGAAAGTGATCAAAAAGAGCTCCTCGAGCTGTATCACAATGGGTCGGTGCTATGCCAACGACGTACACACGCATATCCTACCCCAAGTCACGTGGCAGTCGGCACGTGTCATCTTGTCGCCGTTTTCACATATCCCTCTCCTCCGGCGGCGCGCGTCCCGAAAACGATCACCGCTCTCCCTCGCGGCAAGATCGGGTTTCATTTCGCCGGGATTGGGGAGGGGAGCGCTCTACCAAACAATGACCCTCCCCAAAACCGCCGTGGAAACCGCCGCCAGCGCACCCAAAGCTCGCTGTTACGTACGCGAGCTGTGATAGAGACATGCTCGTAACCGCGCGCTTTGAAGAGGCATAAAAAAAGTGGCAGGGGCTGACGCGTGGCAGCTTCAGACAGCTGACCCCTACTACCCATCTCTCTATCTGTGCATAACATCGCGCAATCCACTTTTGTCACCATAACTTCTGGTGTTAGGTTTCATGGAATCGCTTCGCTCGTTAGCGACTATCACTTGACTCTCCTCTGATTTTGCTGTTCTTGTCTGGGTGTTTCCTTCTCCGATACGTACTCATAGATGAAGGGAAGAACCCCCTCCGCAGATTGGAAATTTACTTTAATACGACACGTGGGTTTTATGTTGTTTGGTGAGCGGCGATGCTGGCTTTGAAAGTGAGCGGTGAATGAAATGACGTAAGTACACGAGAATAGAAAGCTCGTTAGGTATGCTTGCGCATGGAATTCATCGGTGCGTACGGTTTTGGGTAGTTTCTAACGGTTTCAGTTTATAGTGCGGCTCTTGTGAAAGCTTTGAAAATTGACGCGCTCACGCAGGAATGCGATAGCCGTGAGAGAATTGGTTATAGTGGAAAGGGGGGAGTGTCAAGTTTGGCACCACTGTGGTATCACTACTCAGTAGAATCTCGTTGACACGGTTTTGCATTATTCGTTTTTCAGGATGATACGTTGTTTTCGTTTATGTCCAGACCAATATCCCAGAGGAGATATGTATTGCTTCTATGCGACATGTCCCACAGGAGTAATGTCCCATTAGATCAATATTTCCATATGAACAGTGACCCGTAAGAATCATGTCTCGTATAAGCAATGTCCCACGGGAACCATGCACTGCGGAAGTGGGCTTTTCGTAGGGTTAATGCGATCGTGTTTTCACCTGAAATGGCCTGTTGCAATGGCAGAATTGGCCTTTTGCTAACACTTCAATTATTTCTGTACAGCCTTTGGTGGCTGCCGACGATCTGTCGTACAGGATAAATGAACTACTTATACATTGCAGCTCAGGCGTTGGACTGCAGCGTTCGACGCAAAAGTCGGGCTCGTGCCAAAGCGCCAGTGCATTCGAGCGCGCACTTCATTGTTGTAGTCTTTTAGAGGCAACATATCAATTTCTAAATCTGGCACCTTTATATTCCGTTGTACTATCTTTAACAAGCTTCGTACGACCTAAAGAACGCCATGTTCCACGCCAGCCACCATGCATGCAGATTCTGCAGCAACAACAGCGCCGATAAATCGTTGTCGTCCGAGAGCGAAGAGAGCCACTGCCACAGCGCCGTTTGTAAACGCTACACGAACCTTCCATCGCTACTGAGTGTGTCGCCGAATACGCTTATTTTCGCAATTTTAAGTGCGCAAGACTTCAGAGGCCCGGCTTGTCGTCCATCCGTTGATCTCATGTGGCGTGATCACGCTCAAAATCAAGTGGTCCATACTGGCCTAAAGCAAGACCAGCAATGCTTAAAGGGACACTAAAGGCAAATATTAAGTCGACGTTGATTGTTGAAATAGTGGTCCAGAAACCTCGTAGTGCTGCTTTTGTGCCAAGAAAGTGCTTATTTTGGAATAAAATCACGTTTTTAGTGGTCCGCATCGCGTTAGCGCGCTTCAAATCTCCCGCCTGAAAATACGACTCTCATACGTCACTGCTGCCGTGCCCAACGTTGCCCGCTTTTACTGCGCGGCCGCCGACACTAGTAGCAGCAGAGCGGAAGTAGCGGGATCCACAGTAGCAACAACGGCCATCGAAGCCATCGAAGCTTGCCGCAATCGCCGCAATGGATGTGGACGGAGAACTTGACAACGAGACATTGGCTCGCGACGCTGGGCTCCAATTCAGCGATTTGAGCCCCGATGAACGCGGTATGCTGCTGAGGGCTCGTAGTGCAGGCGTCGTTGCGTACTACGATAGCAGCCTCAACAGCGACTCTCCCGAGCCTGAGCCCGAAAGCAGCGAGGAAACCAGCAGTGCGGTGTCGGGCGACAAAGCTCATGCGGCATTTTGTCGAACTTTCTGTCAGAGCGACTTTCACGAGCGCGCAAAACACACGCGGGCAGTACGCGATCCCGAAACTACCACTGAGACGGGCGAGGCGCAGTTCGGCGAAAACGAAACCTTTGAACCACGCGCGCCGTTCCCCATGGCAACGGCACGGATATATATTTTTTTTTTTCATGAATCAAGCGGAAACGAACAAACAGCATTTTATTACGTCTTTTGATGCTCGGAAGGTTCTTTTTTTACTGCTGCTAGTTTGATTACTAGTGATTTATTGTAGGCCGACTTCCATACGTCATCGGGATCACTTCGAAAATGTCCCACTCGGGGCGCTCATCATGTGATACATTTAGCTTAATTTCTCGGTAAGTAGGGCACTGCTGTTGATAATATTGCCGTTTTAGAAGTTGTCATACATTGGACTTTCACTCTGACATAAATTGTTATTTGCCTTTAGTGTCCCTTTAAAACCGGGTTAACGTAAACGAACGAGGTTTAAAATAATATAATTAACATAAATAACGATGAAGCAATCACAGTATTTAACTTAAGATAGCTAAAACTAGTTCGGAAACATGCGATTGACTCCTGTTCCTCTCAGAGCGCAGGATTGCTCCTCCCAGCTGCGCTTCACCGTCGCTACATCTGAAGAGGGAAACAAACCAGACGGAACTCGCTGCAGACGACATGTATTTCAACTGACGTAACAAATAAAGCTTGCTAGGGTTAAGGCTTGGGAAGTTGGTTCATTGTGCATAGAAGGGAAAACAGGGAAACATGTGCATAGAAGGGAAGACAGCGCCTGTCGTCGTCTTTCTCCCTTTTGTGTTCGTCCAAAAATTCGCGCTGTTTTCCCTTCTATGATGTAACAAACAGGATATCGATAAAGCGCGGAACAAAGTAGCACGCATGTCGCACACCGAGTTTGCGAATCTCCCTAACGAGATTCTACTCGTGCCGGGGAAACCCTACATTCTTACCTCAAACATTGACGTCATCGACGGTTTGGTAAAATGAGCGGTGTGAACTCTACGAACGGGAATCGCTGGGCGCCCGTGCTACGCACTTCCTCAGGTTTCACAGTAGCGGAGCGGCATTTAGCGCAGGATTTAGAACTACACAAATGGCTATACAAGAACATTGTTTGAGCTTGCTTTGGGCAATACGATTTTTTTTCGATTACACACTTTGTTCTCTTGTTACCGTAAAATCGTGCTAACGTGATTAAAGTGTACCAAGTTTTAAGAGTGTAGCACTTTAGGGGATCCGGTTCGTCGTCCATACACTGTCTCATATCGCATGGTCACGCAGTGGCCAATACAAGCCTAAAACAAGGGTAACGATGCTCAAAACTCGTGCGCAATAAACTAGGAAGGTCTAAAATATAATAAACTACATAAATAACCAAGAATCCATTCGGAATAATTTACCTAAAATCACGAAAAACGCTTCTGATATCCGCGCCGTGCAAGAGAGGGTGCCACCGCCTCGACAAGCGCGCGATTACCGAGGCAGTCGCTGGGTTGCTTGCGCTAGGCACTCCCTCAGGTGTCATAGTAGTGGGGCTGCATTAAGCGCAGGATCTAAAACTACACCACGGCCTACACAAGAATGATATTGGCGCGGAGTTTTTGGAGCACAAGCTTCGCAAATCAGTGAAAACAAGCTTCGCTTGAAAAAAATTTATATATTAGGGCCGCTACGCTCTAGTGGTGCGAAGACTAAGGAAGCGGCGGAATTGGTGACGTTGCCCTCCTCTTTTCCCTCCTCCTCACTCTCACTTCCCTTCCCACCACTTGGTATACTATACTATACTATACTATACTATACTATACTATACTATACTATACTATCACAGCGACCCTGCGCGCGCATACTAAAAACCCGCGATATACTACAAAAATGAATCTATACAAGCCAGCTCCACCGACGTGAAACCTGGGCAGGAGCGAAGCACCGGTGTTTCCCATAGGGACACCACAACTAAGCGGGATCTCGTAACCACGCCAACCGAGCAGGCAAAGGGTCTTGCCAGCCGGTCTAAGACGCGCGCTGCTCAGGGGACAGCGCGCGCCTCCAGACCGGCCGTGTCTTGCTCCCTTCCCACACGGGAGGGCCTCGGTGCAGAAGAAATGCGTGGGCACAGGCTTGCCACTTGCGGGGCGCCGAGAACCCAAGTCCTTGCCTGTTGGCCACATTCTTAAGGTTGTGACAACCTTGCACATATGGCATCTATGGGCCTTTTTTCCGTCGGCTGCCTATCTTCTCGCCCTTCACTTTCTGAAACAGAACAACGACAGAACCAGGGTAGCCGGCTGAATACAGCCTCGTGACTGATTATTGAAACCCGTTGGTGTTCTCGGCGTCCCGCATTGGCAAGCCTGCCGCTTTCTTCTGCACCGAGGCCCTCCCCGTTGGGAAGAGGCCGCAAGACCCTGTCGCCTGCTCGATTGGCGTGGTGTACGGATCCCGCTTAGTTGCGAGGGTATATATCGACAGGCCGGTGCATAACAACAGATGAGGGAGCCGACTTTCGGTGAAAAATAAACTTTCAGCCTGCCTGTGCAGCGCATAGCCTCGGTTTGCCAGGTTTCCGCTTGAAAGAGTAACTCTTAGCGTGAAAATACATACTATATTAGAAAGAAAAAAGAATGCTTTAAACCTGCGTGGGGGTGAATTAGTTTCACGATTCAGAAGTTATGATCGCGGGTTTTTGACGATTTGAGGGTCGCTGTGGTTATGACGCTGAGTTCTCGGAATAAAGTTAGTTGCATGACGCCCTTTCTGTCCTGTCCTTACTTTTTTCCTTGATGGTACGCGTTTTTTGGTTTTTCAGTACTACAAGACAGCTCCACTAACGGGAGAACAAGCGCCGGTGTTTCCCATGGGGAGCCGAGGGGACAGCGTCCCAGCCACAGACATCGTGCAGACAGCGTTCCAGAAAGAGAACTTTTCCTGAGAGCGCCGTATTTTAGGCGAAGCCCTTATAGATCACCTGGTCGGTCACGCTCCACGGCGTTCCCGCCGTCGCGTCTCCCGTATTTCAATAGCGTCAAGAGATGCAGACGGTTTCGATATACTACGCTGTCCCATAGAGATGTGTGCGTAAAAAAAGAAAAAATAAGAAGAAAAAAAGCGCGTGCACGCTTGGCGTGCGGTAACAAGCGCCGTGCTTTGTCTCGCAAACCACTGAACATACGGTATTCTTCAGGAGCTGCCCAAGCTGTGGATATGCGTAATTTTTTTGCTGGAGAAACGCACGTGGCGTTTCTCTCGCAGGCGAGCGTGCTTCTCGCGAGTTTTTCCCGGGCGAACGCGCCGTCTTGTTCTCACTTGCTTTGCCGTGAATGCCAGGAGACGCCGACAGCCCGAGCGCATGGTGCTTCTAAAATACCTTTAAAGCGTGAAGACCACTTGGGAGAACAATAAGCCGCCCCACAACAGAGACACTCAGTACTCCTACAGGTAGCCAAATGGTCTCGCAATAACATGTGCCTTTTTTAGAAAGCCTAGCAAAATACAAAGAATATTCGAAGTATCGGGCAAAATAACACTTTAGATCAACAACGATAAGTAAATTACACGCCGAGCAAAAAAAAAATAGCATATCGAGTGAATGATGATGAGTGGGCAAGCTGCGGAAAAACCGTAATCTTCCGTGAATTCTTAAGCATAGTAATAGTGCGGATTCATTGTTTAGAAAACAGCTGCGGCGTCTTTCGTTAGCACGGCTCTTTTCGTTTTGCTTTAGAAACATCTGGCGTTCTTTCGTTTTGCAAAAACATGCGTCTTTCGTTGGTTTATTTCTTCAACGGCGTTTTGAACAAAATTTTTATTGTTTAATCACGCACAGATAGCCTTAAGCATAGTAATAGTGCGGATTCCAGCTGCGAGCACGGCTCTCCGGTGCAATGCGGCTTTGGGGTGACGAATTCTTTTAGGTGCGAAACACCTTATGCACTCGGGCTGTCGGAGTCGTCGGAGTCTCCAGTCGGGGCCCATCACGGTAAAGGAAGTGTTAAATCAACGGCGCGTTTGCTCGGGATAAGCTCGCGAGAACCCGCGCTCGCCCGCGAGAGACAACGCCACGTGCGCTTCTCCGAGTGGCAAATAATACGGCGCGTTGGCTCAGGAAGTGCTTTGTTTCTGCGATGGACGCTGTCTGCGACGCAGCCTGTAGCAATTAGAGGACTCTGTCCTCTCATCGCGTTAGGGGACAGACAGACAGACAGACAGACAGACAGACAGACAGACAGACAACGAACTTTACTGGATCCTGAGGAGTTACTGACAGGACCCCCTAACGGGAGGTCGTTGTAACCGCTGGCCGCGCCCACGTTAGTGGAGTTTTTTTTTTTTTAAGTGGTCCCAGAGTTTACAAAAATTATGCTTTCGTGCACAAACTTCGCTTGTCGCGTTGGTGCGCAGTGTACAATGAGTGCAATACATCCCACAGGCGAAGGCACTCATGTAATGTGAACGCCCGCAGCCTCAAACGGCCGCCGCGGTGGGTGTGCCGAGAGGCTGATCGATAGAAAAAAATACAGCATA
>NC_051186.1:59696758-59704338 GCF_013339695.2 Rhipicephalus sanguineus
TGCAGATGCTGAAGTGACGGACCTTCTCACTATAGTCACTTCCTAATATATTCTGTGTACGTCTGAATCATCGTTCGTCAGAATGAAAGCTCGAGAGCGAATGCTCTACTGCGCCATGTCTCGCAAAGTCATTCATCGCGTCGTAATGACCTTGAGCCGTCGGAGCGCAAGTGCGGCAGGTGTGACGTCACACCACGTGATCCGCTGTGCAGAGGCGCCGTTGTTGCGATCGCTCAGAGCCTCGCCGCGGCGGTACCACGGGACTGGGCGAAGGCTTAACGGCTGCGTCGCCGGCGCTTGGTCGCTCAGTCTCGCCACGGACGGCGCACAGGCTGGGCTGTCTGTGCGTGCACTTCAGCGCAAATGACAGGCTGAATCCAATCGGCCCGTAGATATAGCTGAACGGCAAGCTGCGAAATCTCAAGCGATGGCAAAGTTGCCTGCTCAAACGCCGGAGAAAAGAGAGGCCAGATCAGCACGTTATAGAGAAGTCAAAGCTGCAACATTGCAAACTTCTTCACGGACCATAACACCAAGAGACACACCGTCAGGTTTGAAATAAAGCCTCACTTTAATGAAAAACTGCGTGCATGATCTTTCCAAAAGCAAGCTAGACATACCTTTCGCTCGTAATAACTAGGTTGCCAAGGGATAAATCTCATCCATTTTTTTAAAGAAACACTTTCTTTCCCTGAGCTACCTCCTTTCGATGCGGGTATGTGGTTGCGTTAAAGCTTTTAAGCATATCCGTAAAGAGGAAGCGTTGTTCAATAAATTCGTCAGATGACCGCCACACGAAAAAGGCCAGTGTTCCTTTTTCCCAGCAATACCCGTATTTCAACGCTCGCATACTTGTAATGCTCTCGAATTATGAATTTTATACTTGACGTTTATCGCGTCCTCAAATTTCGTCCCGGTTTCCCTGCAACGACCTGCCGAACACCGGTGGCCATCCCCATCTCCAGCCCTCCCTGTTTTAGCCATTCTGAATTCGGTACTTCAACGCAACATCGGCTTAAAAGCGTCGTCACCTCCCGTGCCAGGCCAGCACACTTCGTCTCCGCACTTTTTGAAGCCTTCTCTGGCATTCATAAGCGCGTCCTCGGTGCCGCATTACCATGACAAATTTATCGCCGCCTATATGTATGTATAACAAAGAGGCGGCGAATTCGGGAAGCTTGCGCACGGCGTCGACCACCGAGGAGGAGGATTAAGGGAGCAAATATAGGAAGCAAGGGACGAGGGGTCATGGATAAGCCATTGAAAACGTCGTTAAACGGGACGTTTACAACGGTGGGTCTATGGCGATGCCATACAGGAGCGTGTGGGGGTGCAAAACGAGGCGCGCGCCTAAATCCACATCCGGATTATCCGTCGGTCCCCCTGAGGATTGAGCTGGATTGGCATCTCCCATCTGTGGCCTCTCCCCAGCAATCCTCTGAACATTCAGATCAAGATGACAGAGAGGGATAGTGACAATGCATTTCGCAAACCTCCTCTCCCTAGCTCTTATATATATAGATGCGTGTGTGTGCGTGTGTTTAATCGCGAGACCTTTCCCTTTTGCACCAGTGAAAAGTCTTCGTGCTCTTAATGCGTTTGCTGCTACAATTTGCCAGTTACGTTTCATAGTCTGTACCACCAAACTAAGAGACACGAGGGGGGGGGGGTGAGGGCTAGAAGAGGATTAACGAAATTGACACGAACGTGTGCGCACTTCACATTGTTGTAAGGAGGGGCATACGATGCCCATTTATAAATGATGTAAACCGGTGCCCCCTTTAAGTCTTCTTCGCTGCGCCAAAACTGGTAATCCGTTCGGCTAACTCTGAGTTTTAGAGTTTGGAATAAAAAGCGAGGGGGGAGGGGCGACAGGGTTTATTGGGGGAGATGGGGCTCGGGCGGTATACGAGGGGTGTGTGTACAATCTATTTCTCGCTATAGCGAACAAGAGGCGAACCGTGTACTCGCCTTGTTCGAACACGGCGCCGCTCCTTTGAAGAACGCGCTAGGCGGTGTTTTTCAGCGAGGCCCTCCAATTCACGCCGTATACATGCGCGCGACACACCCACCGCGTTTTACTGGACTGGAAGCGACCCGCGCCATGTTTGGTTTTCGAGTGGCCGGCAGGGTTTTCAGTCTCGCACGAGGTGCGCTGTGCATGTTCGCGTTATCCTTTCCGAAAACAGCGTATGTGCCTGTTTGTTCAGGGTTAGGCATTGCTTCTTTTTGAACGAGCCTCCGAAACTTTTGTTCGTTATTAGGGAGCGTTGTACGCAGCGTACGATCACAAACGTTGTCGTAAGCGCGATGATTTAGGACAGCCGTTAGTCTTGTTGATGTAACCTTAGCCCAATTCTTGTAGTGGCTTATGGGCGTTACGCTTTCGTTTTAGCCCAGAGTGTTGAATAGTAATGATGTTTTTGTAGCTTCCAGCGGATTCGTTTTCACAGTGTAAGCTGTAACAAAAAATCGGAGCTCACAACAACAGCCGCTTCTGGTGGTTATGTTGTCCGCCACCGTCGCCAGTGTCCGTCGCAGGGTTCGAAGCGGAATCGAACCAAGGCATTCTGCGCGATAGTCCCAGAGCCACGCCAGCGCTTGAAAGTTCTTCAGAAATAGACCCTCAACAGGCGTCATGTCGGGCGAGAAATCACGTTAACCTATGTAATATTGCGTGGCAGAAAAGCACCATCGCGCCAGGCGTCACGCCACCTGAACTGGTTAACGAGTGGGTCGTTTAAACCTTCCCATCCACTACAAAGTGCCCAGTCGTAATTCTTCATCCTCATTATATGCCACAGCATGAGCAGATTGTGCAGCTCCGTGTGCACGTATTGCGTTACAGACAAGTTGTGGTTACCTCCATGGCTACTTCGAGAAGTGATGAATTATGGCGTAGTGTTGTACTTTCCCATGCTTCGCAGAATGGTGATGATTAGGGCGTAGTGACTACCTCACAAATAGAAAACCTGCTGATTCTTTACAGTACCTAGTATAGTTCACTATCGTACCGAGCGAGCGTCGAGTGGCCGGACGGTCAGTGCAGCGTAGCGGCGCGATCAGCGTGGTACTGGCACAATGGAGTGTGAGCCTCACTGCGTCCTTGTTTTTCATGTGCGCCCCGCCACGGTGGTCTAGTGGTTATGGCGCTGGACTGCTGACCCGAAGGCGGCGGGATCGAATCCCGGCTGCGGCGGCTGCATTTTCAATGGAGGCGAAAACGTTTGAGGCCCGTGTACTTAGGTTTAGGCGCACGTTAAAGAACCCCAGGTGGTCGAAATTTCCGGAGCCCTCCACTACGGCGTCTCTCATAATCATATCGTGGTTTTGGGACGTTAAACCCCAGATATTATTATCGTTTCTCAAGCGTGTCCAAAAGTACATTATGCTATTCAAACTAGCCCAAGAAACAGCACTCCCGTGGAAAGAGCCTAGCAGACAAAACTAGCGCTATACAACTGAACTTGGTGCGCATGCGCTACTCTTGCTGGTCTCCTCGCTTCGCGCGGCTAGAAGGCGCTAGCCGGACGGTCAATACTGTTAAAGGACCGGGAGTTTTTACTTGCAATGGGCGTCCTAAGGTTGTTTACAAGGGCATCTATGAAGGCCGCTCTTCAGGATTGCGCTGTGACTATTCCGCGCAGGCCAGGCGCGTTTTTCCCTTTCATCTTTTCGTGGTCATCATGAAGTAAAAAAAAAAATAAAAACGAAAGAAAGCGTGAATATATGAAAAAGAATCATATTTGCACCTGACACTATCGGCGACGCACCTGAACGTGATTAACAAAATAAAAAAGAATAACGAGCGTAATACGCGTGTGTGACCTTCCGGCACCCGCCTCGGAAGCTTAGCGGCTGATCTGCTACACTGCTGCTCGAGGACAGTGGTCCGACAGCCTGCAACGGCGGTATCATCTCAATTGGGCGAAATAAAACAAAAAACAATAAAGAACAAAAACAGAAAAACACTCATTGTTTTTTTTTTACATTTGTAAATTTTTAGGCCCGATAGCCGGAGTACTTGCGGTGATGTAATAGCGGTAGAAGCGCAAAGTTATCTACAAAATCTACACGGGCCTGATTTCGTAGGCGTTGTCGCTGATGTTGAGGCCTCAATAGCTGGCTCATTCTCGTGAGGCGGACTGGCCACACTGGAGATAATGAAAATCGCACACAACGAAAGGACTAAACAGTTCTGCGTATTGGATGTCTGAGCTCTCGACATCCTCTTTAGAGTAGCTAAGTGCGTCGTTGCTTTGTTGTAGACCTACGTACTTACTTTGTGAATAAATAAAAATGAACGTTACATTCTAAAGCGAAATTCCGATCGTAAAAGAAAGGCAGGGTGCAGAGGCATACTGCGAAGACGCCAACACTGTCTGTCTCCCCTCCTCTGTTCCCATTTAAACCGGAATATTATGCCTGGAACTATAATAATAATATCTTGAGTTTAACGTCCCAAAACCACGACATGATTATGAGAGACGCCGTAGTGGAGGGCTCCGGAAATTTCGACCACCTGGGGTTCTTTAACGTGCACCTAAATCTAAGTACACGGGCCTCAAACATTTTCACCTTTATCGAAAATGCAGCTGCCGCGGCCGGGAAGGTCGCGGGTGAGCAGCCGAGCGCCATAACCGCTAGACCACCGTGGCGGGCCTGGAACTAGTATGTGCAACAAACCTAAGTAGTAACTTGTCCTCTAGAAGCTCTTTTTGGAACATCTTTCACCTAAGCTTCACAAGGGTTCATACTCGCCGCGGTGGTGTAGTAGTTATGGTGCTTGACTGCTCGAAGGTCGCGGAATGGAATTGCGGCCGCGGCGGCCGCATTTCTATGGAGACGGAATGCTGGAGACCCGTGTGCTTAGGTTTAGGTGCACGGTAATGAATACCAGGTAGCCGAAATTTCCGGATCGCTCCATTACGGCGTCCCTCACAATCATATTGTGGTTTCTGGACGTAAAACACCACAGATTATTACTATTCACAAGGTTTTATAAGTATTTCAGTTTCTCAAGAAATGTAACGCTGCAGTGAGGGGTGTAGTGAGCTGAAACAGATTTAGGCTTCGACACCAAGCTGCCCAGAGGCTATCTCTCTCTTCCTTATAGGCGGAAGGAGTATATTTAACCACTCGGTGGCGTGGCGAGCGTGGTTTTGACTCCTGCCGGGCGCCTTCGCGTCGGCCGGTGACCATATGGGCCGTGTTTGCTCGACCAGGTGAACAAACAGCTCTTCTCTTTCTCTCATACCTTGCTTCACTTATTTTTTTTCCATATTTTTCTTGTCTTTTTGGCTATTTTCTTTTCTGCGCTGACTTTCCCCGGTAAGGCGCGAAAGGCCAGCACTTTCTTTCTTTCTTTCTTTCTTTCTTTCTTTCTTTCTTTCTTTCTTTCTTTCCAAATTCTGGCGGGGGCTCGAGCAGCTCTAAAGCAATGGATGAGGGATACGGCTGTAGAGGAGGCGAGGAAGAGAGAACAAAATAGAGGCTATCTGCGGTGTTTTATCGCCGCTTCGTTCGATGCGGGAAACAGCGCGCCCGTGGACTGATAAAAAAGAAGAAAGAAAAATACAGAAAAAGTACTGCCCGTTTCCAATCTCCGCGTTCTCGCAGTGCCAGCTTTCGAGTCCTCGGTCAACAGTTCCACCACTCCGATAAACACGCCATCTTGCGCCTGTGAGAGTACAGAGGGTGGTTAAAGAGAGAGGGAAAGATAGAAAGAAAGAGAGAGAGAGAGAGAGAGTTGACCTATGTATAAGGTACAGAAGCGGTGTATGCAGCAGTGGCACTCGAACCGATGCTGTACGTCGCTACCGTTAAGGCAGCCAATAGTCCAAGGAAAAACCGAAACGAAAAGGAAAGGAAAGGCTGTATGCAACGTCGTTTTTCCGCCTTGCCAAAGTTCGTTTCCGGCGTCCGTGCCGGAAGTGACGTCATTACGCCATGTCCTCGCCTTGGTATTTGAATGGGGCTCGAGTCGGGTAACCGAATAATTGCTTTAGAGCGAAGCTACATAGGAGACTAAAAGAAAGGCATGGAGAAAGCAATACTAAGGAGAGGCCCTGACGTCACATTCGCGAAGCCTCTACATCTCAAACATCGGCATCGCCTCCTAGCGAAGGAGCAGCTTATCATTTCGCGATTTCCGTCGCGTCGTTTACAAGTGCATGCGCGCATCGAGCGAGTATTGAAACTTTTGCGGTCGTTCTTTTTTTTTTTTTTTTTCATGCAAGCGGCGCAGTCGATTCGCGCATGCTGCTCCTTGTGTGTGTTCTTTAGGAAAGCTACGCAGTGCCCAGCTGTTGCGTATACCCGGCGCAAATCACGTGCACGGCGGAAAGTACTGGGTGCGACTTTTCATGTGTCCGTACGTTCGCTTCATTGCTGATCACTAACACATGGTATCTGCATGCGAAGTTCTCGGATGTGCGCTCTGTTGCTACTTACTCATTGTGTCAACTCAGAACACACGTGAACTTTTGCATTTGGCGTCTGAGGCACCGTACATAACATGCGCCGAAGGCATCGTATCGCGTTTTTAGAGGTTCATACGGAAGGACAATAAACTTTTATTGTTGTTATCGGACTACGTGATGTATGTATTGTGCGGCGTGCGCTCGCTGCATGCTAGTAGTTGTATGCGCACTGGGAATAGAAAGTTTACGTGCACGCATCGCGTAGACAATACAGCGGTGTCCTCTTTTTCGACGTAAAGTTACGTCGACTACTAGGTTGGCGTTGCGCCGGATAGCTACTACGCTCACTCCATATATACCGAGCAAAGAACCGCTAATCGGCCAATAGATCGGGCTACGAGAAAGGAAAAGAAAGGCCTAACGCCCAGCAGAACGCGTAAGTCACTGGTAGGTGAGTTCGAATACGATGATGCATGGGCTGAATGTTTTGTAGCGTTAGCTACACTTGCCTAGCCAGAGCAGGTTTCGCGGGGGTCATCATGAGCCGTGCTGCGCATGCGCGCGCGACTCGCTGCTGCTGCTCTGCCCTCCCCTTCTCTCTCCTCTCCTACGCTGCCCCCTCTCGCCCGCCTGTCAACCGCGTTCCCCGCTCGGCCCTGTGAGAATTAACGGCCAGGCTAGATGGAAGATACGACGCGCGTAGCGTCGCTCTTCGCGTTCCACGACGCGAGCTCGGTAGCATGCCCAACGAACGCCAACGGAACGCGATCGTGGCAAGTGCTCCGGCTTCGCATCTACTCATGGTCCCCTTTAGCGGGAGATGGTGTATTAGCCTTCGCTGTGCAGTCGCCGTCTGACAGTGCGCTGGTGCCGCTTGATAGCGCCTCTTACTGGCGTTTGCAGGTGGGTAACGCCATGGAGAAGGAGAGCGCAAATGCTGCTCAACGGGCGCAGAAGAGCCGAGAAGCTTATGTCATCGGATCCAGAAGTAGTTGTCTGGCAATTAGCGGTTCAGCGTACGAAGAATGAACAGAAGAAGGCTAATAATCCTAGACAATCTGGAAAGCTAAGAATAATCAGCTGAACCTTTGCTAACGCTAAGTATAACCTGCATAGCCGAGCTAAGCCACTGCAAATTTTTTTTATTACGGCACGTAC
>NC_051186.1:59704438-59745306 GCF_013339695.2 Rhipicephalus sanguineus
AACGTGAAAGTGGAGTGATTTTGCGTGTCTGTAAGCACTGCGGGCACCATAGGGAAGGAGTGATTGGATCAGTAGGATTAGGAAAAACAACCAAGGCTGTCACGTAGATAGACTAAATAACAAGTTATTAGCAAATGCAGCATTTTAGCTGCTCTGGAAGGCGCTAGAAAGATAAGAACGAAAGACAGACAGGAGAAGCAAAGCACCCTGCAGACACTACTCGCTGCTTTTCACAGTACAGCGTCAGAATTATTATTTTATTTTATTTATTTTTACATACTGCAGCCCACTTTGGGCTATCGCAGGAGTGGGTTTTTTTTACACCGACAGACAACATAAAAACATGCAACACTGCAGGCAAGAGAAAAAAGAAAGAAAAAAAAAGAACAAGAATACACTCTTAAGAAACAAAGCGCGAATCAACGCATTCATGCGAGAAATCTTCTAAGGGCAACGATTTAGTTGAACCAGCAATACATTCCATTTTTGAAAAAATGTGCGGAAGAAGCTGAATTTAAATAGGTTAGTACATGGAACGGTGTGAGGCTGAGTTTGTGGCGATTACTTGTGGGTCCCAGTTTATCGGGAGACAGATATTCGTTAGTTAATGTGTAGCGTGGACTTTGAACGAGAATATGCAGTAATTTTAGGCATTCGAGATCGCGTCGCTCAGACAGGGGTTTTAGACCTAGCGTAGCAAAGTGAGATGATGGTGAGATATTCCAGGCGTAACGGCGGAAAATGTGAAACGGACAAATTGGGTATGTGGCGTTTTTAAACGGGATTTAACATTGTGTGTAATGTCCCGATACTTATGAGGGTTCCATACGGAGCATTCGAGGATGGTACGATGAGCGACTTATTCATGGAATTTTATCCGCGTGGAGAACCTTTCAATGTACGATTTTAGAAATCTCAGTTCCTTTAAAGCTTTACTGCAAGTGTATTCGATATGTGTACACCAAGACATGCTGGGTGTGAAGATGAGGCCTAGGCTTATAATCGGACAACACGTTTTCAGAAGGAGCCACTAAAAGAATAATTGAACAGAGAAACAAGGTGCACTTACAGAAGGAAAGATGACTGTTTTAACAAAGTTTATATTCATGTGCCATTTGTCGCATCATCTGCAAATTGTGCGAAAGAATCATTAAGTAAAATGTGGTCATCATCGTATTAATTACACTATACAGTACACATTCGTCGTCGTATAGGCGCACTTTGGCGGACACATGATTCGGCAAATCATTTATGTACAATAAGAACACAAGTGGCCCCAGGATTGAATCCTGAGGGACTCTGGACGACACATTCACTACAGGCGAGTTGAGGAATTGAACGAAACATACCGGGAACTGTTGTTTAAAAAGCTAGCAATCCAGTCAACTAAGAAGACTTGTAAGAACAGCCCGAAGTTTATGCAGAAGTTTTGAATGTGCAAAAGTGTCAAATGCCTTGAAAAGTTGAAGAAAGTTTGATGAAAATGGTGCCGGCAAAAGCGCCATTATCATGACGCCCATTATGATGATGATTCGCTAATGATGCGCAATTATAATGATTTGATCATCATCGTAATTTACAGCCTATGTATTTTATTTGAGCTAAAGGTCGGGGGCCTTTCCCATTGACCTCCAGTTTGCCCTATCTTGTGCGCACTGATAGTCGGTGTCGGTCTCGGCGTCGGTTATCGGCGTCGTTGGTTGTGAGCGAAAAATCAGCGTTGTCCGCGACCGAAAAATCCGAGAAATCCAACTATCCCAGCGAAATTCTTATTTCATCGCTCCATCTAAGTCGCTGCCGTCCTCTGCTTCTTTTCTTTTGCCTTGGTATCCACTGCGTTGCTCTAACTCACCACTGGTTATAGAATATAGCTCCGCCTGTTAAGCATGCAAGCTTATTTTAATCTCAACCTGTTCGTGTGTGTCCTTAGTGGCACGAACTAATCCATTTAAGAGAGACTTAGGAGACGATCTCCCATAGTATGCGGCACGCGGTACTCTAGAGCGTCTCTGTTCTTTCTGAACACAGAAGCGCATCATTTGCGCCCTTAGGCCCCGGCAGCTAATGTACCGTTATGGTCCGCATCCACTGCGTGGTTCGATGCATAATGTTTTTAGCGTTGGATAACATACCGCACCTACGAAAATTTGAAAAGAAGCAAGAAGAGAGCAATGACGGGGAGCCTATGGAACACAAGGCTTGCCCCTAGACTCCCCCTTTTTCTTTCCTCCCAGTCGGCTGCACAAAGCACAAAGCTCTTGTCATGGTCTCGACTTGCTGCCAAAAAGCCCTCTCATGGAAAACCGAAAAGAAACTAGCACGCAAAGCGCTCGTGCTGAAAGGGCGAACAAAAAAAAAAGTCAGGGGATGAGCACAACCGCATGTCCCATGACGCGTAAAAGTTCGAGATAGAGCCGCCCGCTTCGACCACCAGAGGGGTCTGCTGCTGCTGCTTCGAGGGCAAGCGTTCCGAAACCACGAAAAAAGTAAAAAAACACTACACCACCGTTACTCTTGGAATGCTGGTGAGCGTTGAACAACAAGATCATCGAGCGAATGGTGAGAGTACGGATTAGAGGGAAACAAAAGAAGACACAGAGAGTGTCTGGGAAGGAAGGGAAGTAAAAGAACGGAAGCGGAAGCGGCAGCACAAAAGAAGTAACGCGACGATCAGCAAGAAGCAGCGCGACAAAACACTTGCTCTTCGAAGCGAACCGGGCGTAACGGTTTCGGTGGTTTCGGGAAGAGGGGAAAAGAGGCAGAGAGTGGTGCGTGTCACCCCGTGACGACAGAAACGCAAAGCACAAAAAAATGAGACGCGAGAAAACGCCGGCTTGTGCAGCAGCGACACAATCGCAGGATGATGTAGGTGGCGCTTGGTTCGTTCACTCGCTTGGCCGCGTGCTCTTTATCCAGCGGCCGTGGTTGTGTACGTTCGTCGCATCGACGCGACGCGGATGGGACAGGCCTAAAAGCAAACATGGTGGGAGAAAAGAAGGGTCGACGTTGAATGCTGGGAAAAAAAGAGGGAAATGTTGCAGAAACAAAAAGGAAAGTGTCAACTAGAGGGCGCTAGTATTCGGACGAGGCTAAATAAGAAGCAAACTTGATTTATCCCTCCCGTAGTATAAGAATCTCTCGCAACAACCATCACACTTCCTTCTCTCGTGTTTCCCCGCCCCCGAGCTGACGCCATGTTTGTTCTTCTAGTTCGGCATATCTTGAGTCTCGGTTCCGCGTATTGTAGGTCTTTCATTTCTTTTTTTCTTTATTCATATGTTCTTTTTTACCCTTCTGAGTAACTGAGCTTCTGAGTCAACTGTGATCGTACCGCTACTTTATTGTCGTTTCATCGCTTCCCTATACGCGTGTAGGGTTGGCGCGATAATTTTGTTCTCCGGGGCGGCAAAAGCCTTTCATGAGGAGCACGTCACTCGGGATGTTTGCTTTCGTAGGCAGAAACGGCGCTCGTTCAGCGGGAGCGCTTCAGATAATTCTGGGAAGCACCCTCCCCTATTATTGTTAGGTTCTTATTTTGTTTTATGTTGACATGTCCCGGATGTAACGAAAAAAAAAATGACCGGCTTGGCAAGAAATTCCAAAAGGAAGAAGAGAACGAGCTACAACGATCGAAAAGCGATGTGAAAAGAAAATTGAATGTCGTTGACTTCTCTTTCGATGTGCCTCACAGAACTCGCATAGGAACGAAATCATGTCCTCTTAAGGAGACACCAAACAGAGAAATCAACTAAGTTTGCTGTATTAAAGCGTGGAAAGACTACGCCATCCTTCACTGGGCGGTGATCCCTCATTCATCCTTGTACTTTCACGCGTCCAGCTGCCTGGTACAAGAAGTGACCCTCAAATTCCCATCTTGGCTCCGGCTGGCACGTGTTGTCGGAGTGATAGTCTATCTTATAATTGTCACTACCGCTGCTGCAACTGTTCCTGCTACCATTAGCCTAAAGCGGTACTTTGTGGAGGAGAAACGGCAGGCCAAAAGTTCTATTTTGTAAAACTTGGCGCTTGGCCTGCAGCGCTGGTACCTCGGAGCTTTCAATTTTCTTCGGGCGAAAGCCTTAGATGCCTCCTCAAACACGAAAAGTGACCATCGGAGTCAACACGGACGATGCAACAAATCATCATGTGACATCATCATCCCGTGACATACCGCCAGAATTTGTGACGCCCCTATGACATCACATGATGACGTCGTCACTTTGTCAAACGTGGGCTGATTCCGAAGGCAGTGCAAAGCCATGTTAGGTGCAGAAAGCTTTTGAAGCTTCTATGTCGTATTTCGAGCATCACCTAGCAAGGAAAGTTCTTCCACTCATCTCCATTTGGGTGCATGCTCTCTCGGGAACCAACAATCACATCCGGCCACTCCATATTCAGACTGTCAAAATTTTATGTTGGCGGCCTGGTCGTTTTGGGAACTTGGGAATCGGGTCTCTCGAAGAATTTAGTTTTGCATTCTTTATGACGTCAACGAAATTTTGATGTTTGGGATTTCAAGTACCAAATTCATTATCTGATGATGAGGCACCCGTGGTGAGGGACTCCGGAATAATTTTGCCCATTCGGGTACCTTCTCGGGAATCTAAATCTAAGAACACGGGTGTTCTTGCACTTCGCCCCCATCGAAATGCGACCATCACGACTGGGAATCGAACCCGCACCCTCGAGCACAGCAGCGTGACAGCTTATGCTTGCCAGGCTACCACGGCATGTTTTTTCTAAGGTCCTGTCACGGTAAGTTGACATAGTACTGCTTAAAAGAAACACGTTTTGTTTTAACAGCAATATTCTGAATTATACTATATTGTACGCTAAAGCATTCGTTTAAACATTATTTATTTAAGACCAATGTATCTTATGAGTCCTGACCATTTTGCAAAAAAAAAAAAATCAGTACAGGTTCCACTTGCGTCACTCGGCTTCCCGGCAACCTGTGCGGTTAGCAACCCCTCCGATTCTCATCGAGATAGTCGACTTCGTTCTCAATAAGTGATGTGATTATATTCCTTGCTCTCGTAAATATAGAGTGCAAGGTATTGTAGCAATGCATGCGAATGTGTATCCGTATAATAAAAAAACGATAAGAGCAAAAAGATGTGGAAAGTGATCAAAAAGAGCTCCTCGCGCTGTATCACAATGGGTCGGTGCTATGCCAACGACGCACACACGCACATCCTACCCCAAGTCACGTGGCAGTCGGCACGTGCCATCTTGTCACCGTTTTCGCATATCCCTCTCCTCCGGGCAGCGCGCGTCCCAAAAACGATCAACGCTCTCCCTCGCGGCAAGATCGGGTTTCATTTCGCCGGGATTGGGGAGGGGAGCGCTCTACCAAACAATGACCCACCCCAAAACCGCCGTGGAAACCACCGCCAGCGCACCCAAAGCTTGCTGTTACGTACGCGAGCTGTGATAGAGACATGCTCGTAACCGCGCGCTTTGAAGAGGCCTAAAAAAAGTGAGAGGGGCTGACGCGTGGCAGCTTCAGACAGCTGACCCCTACTACCCATCTCTCTATCTGTGCATAACATCGCGCAATCCGCTTTTGTCACCATAACTTCTGGTGTTAAGTTTCATGGAATCGCTTCGCTCGTTAGCGGCTATCACTTGACTCTCCTTTAACTTTGCTGTTCTTGTCTGGTTGTTTCCTTCTCCGATACGTACTCATAGATGGAGGGAAGAACCCCCTCCGCAGATTGGAAAATTACTTTATTACGACACGTGGGTTTTATGTTGTTTGGTGAGCGGCGGTGCTGGCTTTGAAAGTGAGCGGTGTTGCTTACCGAATGAAATGACGTAAGTACACGAGAATAGAAAGCTCGTTAGGTGTGCTTGAGCACGGAATTCATCGGTGCGTCCGATTTTGGGAAGTTTCTCACGGTTTCAGTTTATAGTGCGGCTCTTGTGAAAGCTTTGATAATTGACGCGCTCATGCAGGAATGCGATAGCCGTGAGAGAATTGGTTATAGTGAAAAGGGGGGAGTGTCAAGTTTGGCACCTCTGTGGTATCACCACTCAGTATAATCTCGTTGGCACGGTTTTTCATTATTCGTTTCTCAGGATGATACCTTCTTTTCTTTTATGTCCAGACCAATATCCCATAGGAGCTATGTATTGCTCCAGTGCGACATGTCCCACAGGAGTAATGTCCCACTTAGAGCAATATCCCATATGAACAGTCTCAACAACGTTGCTTAGGGAACAGTGTCCCCTAAGAGCCATGTCCCCATATGAGCAATGTCCCATGGGAGCAATGCACTGCAGAAGTGGGCTTTTCTTATGGTTAATTCGATCGTGTTCTCACCTAAAATGGCCTCTTGCAACGGCAGAACTGACCCTATGCTAATATTTCTGCTACCTCTGTACAGCCTTTGGTGGCTGCCGACGATCTATTGCACAGGATACATGAACTACTTATACATTGCAGCTCAGGCGTTGGACTGCAGCGTTGGACGCAAAAGTCGCGCTCGTGCCAAAGCGCCAGTGCATTCGAGCGCGCACTTCATTGTTGTAATCTTTTAGAGGCAACATATCGATTTCTAAATCTGGCACCTTTATATTCCGTTGCACTATCTTTAACAAGCTTCGTACGACCTAAAGAACGCCATGTTCCACGCCAGCCACCATGCATGCAGATTCTGCAGCAACAACAGCGCCGAGAAATCGTTGTCGGCAGAGAGCGAAGAGAGCCACTGCCACAGCGCCGATTGCAAACGCTACACCAACCTTCCATCGCTACTGCGTGTGTCGCCGAATACGCTTATTTTCGCAATTTTAAGTGCTCAACACTTCAGGGGCCCGGCTTGTCGTCCATCCGTGGATCTCATGTGGCGTGATCACTCTCAAAATCAAGTGGTCCATACTGGCCTAAAGCAAGACCAGCAATGCTTAAAACCGGGCTAACGTAAACGAACGAGGTTTAAAATAATACAATTGACATAAATAACGAAAAAGTAATCACAGTATTTAACTTAAGATAGCTAAAACTAGTTCGGAAACATGCATGCGATTGACTCCTGTTCCTCTCAGAGCGCACGATTGCTCCTCCCAGCTGCGCTTCGCCGTCGCTACATCTGAAAGGGGAAGCAACCAGACGGAACTCGCTGCAGACGACATGTATTTCAACTGACGTAACAAATAAAGCTTGCTAGGGTTAAGGCTTGGGAAGTTGGTTCATTGTGCATAGAAGGGAAAACAGGGAAACATGTGCATAGAAGGGAAGACAGCGCCTGTCGTCGTCTTTCTCCCTTTTGTGTTCGTCCAAAAATTCGCGCTGTTTTCCCTTCTATGATGTGACAAACAGGAAGTCGATAAAGCGCGGAACAAAGTAGCACGCATGTCGCACACCGAGTTTGCGAATCTCTCTAACGAGATGCTACTCGTGCCGGTTAAACCCTACATTCTTACCTCAAACATTGACGTCATCGACGGTTTGGTAAACGGAGCAGTGAGAACACTACGAACGGGAATCGCTGGGCGCCCGTGCTACTCACTTCCTCAGGTTTCACAGTAGCGGAGCGGCATTTAGCGCAGGATTTAGAACTACACCAATCGCTATACAAGAACATTGTTTGAGCTTGCTTTGGGCAATACGACTTTTCCGATTACACGTTTTATTCTCTTGTTACCGTAAAAACGTACCAACGTGATTAAACTGCACCAAGTTTTAAGAGTGTAGCCCTTTAGGGGTCCGGTTCGTCGTCCATACACTGCCTCATGTCGGATGGTCGCGCAGTGGCCAATACAAGCCTAAAACAAGGGTAACGATGCTCAAAAGTCGCGCAAAAGAAACTTGCAAGGTCTAAAATAATGTAAACTACATAAATAACAAAAAATCCATTCGGAATTATTTACCTAAAATTACGAAAAACGCTTCTGATATCCGCGCCGTACAAGAAAGGGCGCCACCGCCTCGACAAGCGCGAGATTATCGAGGCAGTCGGTGGGTTGCCCGCGCTAGGCACTTCCTCAGGTGTCACGGTAGTGGTGCTGCATTGAACGCATGATCTAGAACTACACCACGACCTGTACGAGAACAACACTGGCGCGGAGTTTTCGGAACACAAGCTTCGCAAATCAGTGAAAAGAAGCTTCGCTTGAAAAAAATATATAGATATTGGGGCCGCTACGCTCTAATGGTGCGAAGACTAAGGAAGCGGTGGAGCTGGTGGCAATGCCCTCCTCTTTTCCCTCCTCCTCATCCTCATTTCCCTTTCCCAGTACTTGCTATACTATACTATACAATAATAGAACTTTTTGATGAGCTAGTTGGTACATGCTTACTGAAAAACCAAAAAAACGCGTACCATCAAGGAAAAAGTAAGGACAGGACAGAAAGGACGTCACTCGCAACTAACTTTATTCCGAGAACATCAGCGTCATATATAACCACAGCGACCCTGCGCGCGCACATCGCCTCACACGCTCGTCAAAAACCCGCGATAACAAGATTAACTAATCGAAAAATGAATCGATGAAACTAAATTCACCCCCACGCAGAGCAACAGATGTGTCACTAACACAGCATTCTTTTTTCTTTCTAATATAGTATGCTCCCATAATTTCACGCGCTAAGACATCGTTACTCTTTCCAAGAACGGAAACACTGGCAAACCGAGGCTCACACTTGCAGGAACCACAATGCACAGGCAAATGTGCTGAAAGTTTATTTTTCACCGAAAGTTCGTGCTCCCTCATCCTGTCGTTTATGCACCGGCCTGTTTGGCCGATATATACCCTACCACAACTAAGCGGGATCTCGTACACCACGCCAACCGAGCAGGCGACAAAGGGTCTTGCCACGGCCGGTCTAGAGACGCGCGCTCGCTCAGGAAGGAGCGAGCGCGCGCCTCCAGACCGGCCGTGGTCTTGCGTGCCTCTTCCCACACGGGGAGGGCCTCGGTGCAGAAGAAATGCGTGGGCACAGGCTTGCCAACTTGCGGGGCGCCGAGAACACCAAGGGTACCTTGTACCTGTTGGCCACATTCTTAAGGTTGTGAGCAACCTTGTGCACATATGGCATAACTATGGGCCTTTTTTCCGTCGGCTGCCTATTTCTTCTCGATCCCTTCACTTTCTGAAGGAGGGTTTCCGAGACTGCAACAACGACAGAACCAGGGTAGCCGGCTGAATACAGCCTCGTGACCTGATTATTGAAACTTTCCTGCATTGGTGTTCTCGGCGTCCCGCAAGTTGGCAAGCCTGTGCCCACGCATTTCTTCTGCACCGAGGCCCTCCCCGTGTGGGAAGAGGCACGCAAGACCCTTTGTCGCCTGCTCGATTGGCGTGGTGTACGAGATCCCGCTTAGTTGCGGTAGGGTATATATCGGCCAAACAGGCCGGTGCATAAACAACAGGATGAGGGAGCACGAACTTTCGGTGAAAAATAAACTTTCAGCACATTTGCCTGTGCATTGTGGTTCCTGCAAGTGTGAGCCTCGGTTTGCCAGTGTTTCCGTTCTTGGAAAGAGTAACGATGTCTTAGCGCGTGAAATTATGGAAGCATACTATATTAGAAAGAAAAAAGAATGCTGTGTTAGTGACACATCTGTTGCTCTGCGTGGGGGTGAATTTAGTTTCATCGATTCATTTTTTCGATTAGTTAATCTTGTTATCGCGGGTTTTTGACGAGCGTGTGAGGCGATGTGCGCGCGCAGGGTCGCTGTGGTTATATATGACGCTGATGTTCTCGGAATAAAGTTAGTTGCGAGTGACGCCCTTTCTGTCCTGTCCTTACTTTTTTCCTTGATGGTACGCGTCTTTTTGGTTTTTCAGTACGCTGTACAAGACAGCTCCACTAACGGGAAACCTGGGCAGGAACGAAGCGCCGGTGTTTCCCATGGGGACACGTCAATAGCAACGAGGGGACAGCGTCCTCTCATTGCCACAGACATCGTCGCAGACAGCGTCCATCGCAGAAAGAGAACTTTTCCTGAGCCAACGCGCCGTATTTTAGGCTCGAAGCTCCTTATAGCATCACCTGGTCGGTCATCGCTCCATGCGGCGTGTCCCGCCGTCGCGTCTCCCGTATCATTCAATAGATGGCGCTGTCCCATAGAGATGCATGCAAACTGCAGTTGGGTGACGATATACTGGATGGCGCTGTCCCATAGAGATGTGTGCAATATGTGTTCAAAAAAAAGAAAAAATAAGAAGAAAAAAAGCAGCGGCACCCTGCACGCTAGATGGCGTGCGGTAATCAAAGCGCCGTATCGCTTTGATTACTGCTGGGCGAAACCACTGAACATTTCACGGTGTAACCATGATTGCTTCAGGAGCTTCGCCCAAGCTCTTCATCATTCACCCGTGGATATGCTGTAATTTTTTTGCCACTCGGAGAAACGCACGTGGCGTTCTCTCTCGCAGGCGAGCGTGCGTTCTCGCGAGTTTTTCCCGGGCGAACGCGCCGTCTTGTTCATCACTTGCTTTGCCGTGACGGACTACGACGACAGGAGACGCCGACAGCCCGAGCGCATAAGGTGCTTCTAACGTAAAGATACGCTTTAAACTTGCGTGATTAGACCACTATGGGAGAACAATAAGCCGCCCCAGTCGTTTTCAACAGAGACACTACATAGCGTCAATAGACGGTTTCCTACAGGTAGCGCGTTTAACATGGTCTCGCAAGTAATATCTATGTGCCGCTGTTTTTATGCTTAAAGCCTGAATGTTCTGGAAAATACCAAAGAATATTCCGACATCCGTACTCGGGCAAAAATAACACTTTAGATAGCAACAACGAAGTTTAATTTGCAGATAAATTTACATTCGCCGAGCAAAAAAAAAATCACAGCATATCCACGGAGTGAATGATGATGAGTGGGCGAAGCTGCGGAGGTTCATCGGTAAACCGTGAATCTTCCGTGAATTCTGCCCAACTGACGTGAGATCGGGCGCGTTTATACTAAAGGTTCGATGAGTTATGACGACTTGCAGCTCACTTTAATTTTACATGTACGCTGTGAATTTTCATTGTTTAGAAAACCATTGCTTTAGAAAAATCTGGCGTCTTTCGTTAAGCAGCTGGCGTCTTTTCGTTTTGCTTTAGAAACATCTGGCGTTCTTTCGTTTTGCTTTTACAAAACATCTGGCGTCTTTCGTTGGTTTATTTCATCAATCAACGGCGTTTTGAACAAAATTTTTATTGTTTAATCACGCACAGGAGAAATCTCACCAGGCACTACCTTGGAGGTAAACAATGGCTGCTAATGGGAATGAGAGACAGAAGAAGTCGGCTTTTAGCTAACACTTACACTTCTACTAACGTTTCCTACTGGAACATGCCAATGGCTGCTAATGGGGAATGAGAGACAGAAGAATTCGGCTTTTAGTTAACGCGCACGCTGCGAATTTTTTATTGTTCAACAACGCACAGGAAAAATCTCCCACCGGCACCACCTTGGAGGTCAAAGCGTAAGACTTGTTACGGACTACGACTACTACTACTGCTACTACTACTACTACGACGACTACGAGGGACGAACTGGTGCCGCCTTAAGGAGCTTCGCCCCTAAAAAGCTTAAGCATAGTGATAGTTCGGATTCCAGCTGCGAGCACGGCTCTCCGGTGCAATGCGGCTTTGGGGTGACCGAATTCTCGTAGGTGCGAAGCACCTTATGCGCTCGGGCTATCGGAGCCTCCTGTCGTGGCCCATCACGGTAAAGGAAGTCGTAAATACGACGGCGCGTTCGCTCAGGAAAGGCTCGCGAGAACCCGGGCTCGCCCGCGAGAGACAACGCCATGTGCGCTTCTCCGAGTGGCAAATAATACGGCGCGTTGGGTCAGGAAGTGCTCTGTTTCTGCGATGGACGCTGGACGCTGTCTGCGACGCAGTCTGTAGCAATGAGAGGACGCTGTCCTCTCATCCCGTTAGTGGAGGTGTTTTTTAAGTGGTCCCAGAGTTTACAAGAATGATGCTTTCGTGCACAAACTTCGTTTGTCGCGTTTGTCCGCAGTGTAAAATGAGCGCCATGCTCGCCCGCAGGCGAAGGCACTCGTGTAATGTGAACGCCCGCAGCGTCAAACGGCCGCCGCGGCGGGTTTGCCGAGCGGCTGATCGCAAGACAAAGCTTGCTACACCATGCAACCTGGCTGCGCATTTGTTATTGCGGAGCAGCTGCTTTGTGATTATGTCGCGTGCAATTATTTTGAACAACTTCGATGCGCTTTTCAGCAAATAGCGAATGGTGCGACCGCTAGGATGACTTGTTCATATGTGACGCATTACAACGTGTTAGCAGCCAAAATCACGCACCGTTTTTTAAAGACGATAGTCTTTCTTGGGATACTTGAACGCGGAAATTTTGGTGTGTCTGTCTGTCTTTCTGTCACACGATTCAGCCACCCGGCCAAAGTTTAAGCACTTGCTGAACGCCCAGCCATCTTGAACTGGTAGCTGCGTTCATACTTGTGAACATTGTCGATCAAAAAGCAAATATTACGCATATCTGAGGCGCAACATCAATACGTAAGTATTAGGTGGTGTGTTTATTTACTAGAAAATACAATGATACGTAATTCTAAAGACCCAAGTGTTTCTTAGGCTGCGCTGAAAATGCGACGCTATGCACGAAAAAGCCCTCTGCCGACTAGGGTGCCTTGATGCGCGTTTTGTTGCGCGTTTTGTCCAGGGTGAGGACATCTGCGGCGTCTACTGCGGCGCGGCTGCCATATTTTAGCCCACGGCTTCTTACCGGCGTCTCACCCCTCTACGGCAGCTGCGCTGAGAGGCACGAGACGCGGGCCAAAAGATGGCGTCGTAGCGGCATCAGCCCCTTCAAAGAATGGCAACACCCGGGCGCACACATCGAGGCACACTACTGCCGACGATATGGTGCCGCCACCTGGCAGTGGCCCTAGGTTCTGCACAAGCTCATGTTTCCCGACGCCACTGCCAGATGACGTCCATATCTCACGTAGCACCTCCTCTATTTTATCAATGCCAGCCAGATGCGACAGATTAAACACAGAGGAGAACAGCATCACGGGTGGCCGCGGATGAGAAAGGACTCATGTAGTACGGCCGGCAGAAGACTATCGTCTTTCAACGACATTTGCAGCGAAGCACGCAGATACGCGGCCATTTTTTTTTCTTTTCGAAGCCTTACACTCTCACTCTATAATACATGAGTCAGTAAATATGTGATAATAACTAATAATGTAATTAGGCTTAATAGAGAAGGTAGTCGTGCTTTCGCCAAGCGACGGCAAACCGCATTACCAATTTCTTCAGTCTAGCTACGTTGCGCTAGCATACTTTTTTAACTGTGGCACGTGCTACGTGGGGCGCACTGTGTACAGGCTTAACGTTCAGGCTGTATGCTGCCATTGAGGAAAGTTTTAACGCAGGGAACCCAAAAATGAGCGAACTTTAGTTTTCAACCTATAGACTAGCACATCGGCTACCCGCGTTCGCTCTTTTGACCCCACGATAGTCCGTATCTCTCGTGAACAAAGGTCAAATTCTGGAGCTGATTTAAAAGCTAAGGCGGTTATCATTTAAAAAAAAAACTGATAACACTTCGGAACAGAGCTCTCATCGCAGGTTCGTTCACAACGAATGATCGCCCGCGATACAATTCGACCCACAGACAATGAAACGAAAAGGAGGCGATGGTAAACATTTTCGCTCTTAAAGGAATTTAGCTTTTACGTAAATGAGACTATGCGCACACGTAGTCTGTCCTCGATAGCCAGTGTTTGCTTCCCACGGCTCTCTTGTTGGCATGCGACGCGTTTCGATTGTCAGCGAGCCAAACTTGGAAACACATGATTGTCGTGGCCGTATAGACACGTGCTCATATCTATCAACATCATCCCAGCTGTGGTTGTTCTATTTGCCCCTCAACAACTCATATCGTAAGCGGGGGAGCATTAATTAGTGAATACAAGGCGCTTGCCGGCGCCGGGATTATTATTTTTTTTTTTCGCGTACGACGCCGCCCACGAAACCTGTGGGTTATAAAAGCTTCGCTTAAAACCTCACAGGGACCCTTAAAGGGCCCCTAAACCACCCAGAGGTCGAAGTTTAGTTGTGGCGTGCAGTTGTGCACGAGTCTACAGCGAATGCTGGCGGAGTTGCACGCGTTTTCTCGTTTCGCTCTTCCCTTCGCTAGGCTGCGTTCGTCGGCTCGTCTATCCACCTCTCCGAGTGCCCTTCCTCAGCGTCCGAAGTGGAAACGTAAGAAGCGCGCGCATCAGCTAGCACAAAACAGGCTCTTCTTCGCCCACTGACAGCGTCTCTTGCTCGCAACGTCACCTAATCGTACAGGTGACGTCATGACGGCTCTTGTCGATAGAGGAAGGGCACGGAGAGGAGCACGCGAGCGTCTCTTAGTGGTTTAAGGGCCCTTTAAGCATTCGCCTCTAACACGACTCGAAGGCTTCTTTCTCTTCTCAGTTAATCATTCCCCGACCTCTTCCGAAAGCTTTCGGCACGCAACGTGGTTTTGCACTGCCTCCGGGATCAGAGACATTGGAAACATTCTGCAACTCAACTGATTTTGCACCGCCTCCACGATCGGCCCACCTTTGACCTAACGACGCTGTCATGGGATGAAGTCGATCAACACGTGACGTGACGTTATGTAACGCCATGATGTCAGAAATATTGACGGCCTGTGGCGTCGTGATGACGTCATATGGTGACGTCATCGCATTATGATTATTTCTTGCATCATTCGTGTTGACGCCGAGGCCGACGTGGGACGCCTAAGGTCAATTTTCGCGTTTGCCATGAGGCATTTAACGCTTTCGCCTTAAAAAATCATCGTCCACACTGTTGCCCGCGGTAAGTGTCTGTCCCAGTTTCATAAACGTAATTTATGGAGATCCAGATGAAAGTAAGAGTAAATGAAAAGGGGAAAGGGAGGTGAGTTGTCAAGCTGGTGGCGAGAGGAATTCAGCAATGAAAATAAATGGGCGCCTACTTACGCTCCTTTGCGCGTCGCTGGGTGAGACCGCGCGCGCGTGGAAAACTGAAGCCCACACAGCGCTTGCGACGGTGGGTTTGGGTGTGTGCGGGTTTGGAACACGACTGAATGAAAGCGAACGCCCGTTGCGCCCCGCCACGCACTGACTCCCGTTTCGCGGGATGACTGGTAACTTAATAGCGGGGACGCCCTAGCGCGCCCCGCAGCGGAGAGATTCCGCACCCGATGCACGCACGTACAGACACACAAACATGGGCAGGCCGTACTTGTTCCCACGTTATATCCTAGATACACAGACGTCTGTTCGGTCACACACATTGAAATGCACAGTACTGACGGGTTAATTATGTGGAAGCGTTTGTGTTGTTCGTTTCTTCCTTTGTCTGCGTTTTTCGCGAAAGGTTTCCACATAATACCTTACCAACTCACCCAAAAGTCTGTTCTTCTTAGTGACGGGTTAAAATGCGAAAGTTTAGGGATATAAGTAATGCACGTACTTTCGTTTCCACCGTCTTCTGTTGTAGTCCCAACGGCATAATACTGGCTCGTGCGCTCTTACACCAGAACCAACAACACCTTGAGTGGCCAGAGTCGCAGCAAGATGACGCCCTTACCTCGACCAAGTGAGCATACAGGTTCTAATACTTTAAATTTTGATGTTGCGTTTCAATCCGGTGGCACTGCACATATATACACAGATACAGTCAGAGGCGCTCACACGCACACACAAAAACACACACATGTATGTGCACACGCGAACAAAACCATGCAGATGATACATACTGACGCATATACACGACGTACAGATGCATGTGTACCCTGCCATGCGCAAGCTCGGGCGTGCACACACACACAAGTGCATACATGCGAACACATAATCCCCTCACGTTCTTGCAGACACATATCACCCTCGAGTGCAGAGAAACAGACACACAAACGCGCAAGCTCACAGTCTCACGAGCAGTCACAGCTACCCTATATAGAGGCGCGCTGCTGGTGTCACAAACGGTTTCTTTTCAAGTCAAAATGGACGCGTACCGCTAAACGAGCCCTTTTGTAGCCGTTCCCCAGGCTCGCAACGTGAGCCCGTTTACATCCTTCCTCTCTAACTATTCTTTTTTTGTTTGCTTCTAACCCATACTCCTTGCCTCGCGCCCATTCACCGCGTGGTCTAACGCCATGGGAGGCGTATTTAACGCCCCTGACCGCGTGTGTTCGCGCGTGCGATGAGAGGGTCTTCGCCGGGCAATAAAAGGGCGGAAAACTCGGGGTCGGAAAGCGCGAAAAGAACTATTCAAGAATACAACGAAAACGAAATAGTAGATGCAAACAGAATTTGATACCGGATTGCGAAAGTCAGCGAAGCTCCCCTCGCACTCAGCAACTGCGTGGGTTTTAATATGAATCAGTGGGCACGGGTAGTCGTTTACTGTTCGTGACGTTCAGACCGGTCTGGGAACCATAGGAATAAAAAAAAATAAAATAGCAAGAAGGCATGCGAGATTTAAATGTCGTTCGTTTGAGTGATGAGTTGCGGTCCCGGATTATTCATATGCCAGCCGGTTAATGTGAGGGAAATCACCACGTTAGCGCGTGCGCGTGACTAGCGCGTGCATTTTAGGTGACGGTGTGTTCGTGCGTGTGTTTATTGATAAATAAATTTTAGCGAGTGGTTGGCCACGCACCCGTCATTTCTGTCCACTTGCTAAGCGATATAGGTGCGTCACTTATCCATGGCTTGCCGGCATTGATACGAAAAAAGTGGAACTTCAGCAAGTGAACGAACACTCACAGGCATGTACAAAAAAGAAAAATAGAACATACGTGTGTGGTGAGCATCGTATCCAGACTATAGTGGCTGTGCGACGGATTTGACTGCGCGTTCAGCTCGTGCACACCGACGCACAGTTTTTGGGAGTCCCAGTGATTGACTAATAAGGAATACTCCTTGTGTCCGTGCGTGCGCGCGCGCACGCGTGTGTGTGTAGGTGTGCGTGTGCTTTGCATCTGTCACCGTCCGTTGCCAGTCAGAATTAAGCGATATACTACTCCACAAGTTCTGTTCCGCAATAGATGCATAATATGATTTATTTTTTTTACATAGCTATTAGTAAACGTAGAATGCGGGATACAGCCCGAGAATTTCAGTGTCAGGCTGTCGTATGGTACTCCAATTTCTTTGATACGTTCAGCTATTCGAGACACTCGCAATGCGATCACATCGAAATCGCAGCTCGCCTGAGTTTTAAGGTATTAAAACATATACGCGCGCTCGACCTCGAAATCTCTTAGCGATTTCGGCGCCCGCATGGGCCAGTTGGCACGTCGATTTATCAATGAACTCGAAGGTGGTGTGATCTCATGCCTTGGCCTCGACACGCTTCACACTATGCACCGATGCATGGCTTCCTGTTCAGTTAACATTCTGGCATTCACTACGTTGTGGGGACCCGCCACTCAGAAACTCACAGGGTCCCTTATGCATTCAATGAAGACGACTAGAAGGCGAAAGCCATCCTATTTTTCTTCTCAGTCAATGTATTGACCCTTCCCCGCCACCCTTCGAAGGCTTTCTGCACCTAACGTGGTTTTGCACTGCCTCGAAGATCGGAAGCACCTTACCTAGTTTTGCACTGCCTGCGTGATCGGACCCCGTTTCACCAAGCTACGATGTCATGTGATGACATCATCATGTGGCGTTACGTCACGTGAAGTCACAGTGACGTCATGATTACGCCACAACTTTCGGCGACCTGTGACGTCAACGTGACGTCGTAAGGGGACGTCATCACGTGATGATGATTTCTTGCATCACTTGTTCCCGACGCCGCGGGACGCCGACGCCGATGGTCAAATTTCGCGTTTAATGAGGAATTTAAGGCTTTCGCCTTAAAAAACGGGCCAGCGTTTTTGAGGCTTGAGCAGTGTTCCCGTATCACTTGGGTGCACGTAACATACGGTTCCGTCGCCGCACGTGTATGAGGACTGTTGGCCCGTCACTCAGGTGCAGTTCTTGAAGCGACGAAGCCTTCTTGCTATAGTCACTTCTTAATGTTTTCTCTGTACGTCTGAATCATCGTTCATTAGAATGAAAGCTCGAGAGCGAATGCTCTACTGCACCATGTCTCGCAAGGTCATTCATCGCGTCGTCATGACCTTGAGCCGCCCGAGCGCCAGTGCGGCAGGTGTGACGCCACACGCCAGGCGATCCGCTGCGCAGAGGAGTCGTTGTTGCGCTCGCTCAGAGAGCGTCGCCGCTGCGGTACCACGTGACTAGGCGAAGGCTTAACGGCGTCGTCGCCGGCGCTTGGTCGCTCAGTCTCGCCACGGATGGCGCACCGGCTGGGCCATCTGTGCGTGCACTTCAGCGCAAATAACAGGCTGAATCCAATCGTCCAGTATATGTAGCTACATGACAGTCCGCGAAATCTCAAGCGATGGCAATGTTGCCTGCTCAAACACCAGCGATAAGGGAGGCCCGATTAGCATGGTATAGAGAAGCCAAAGTTGCAACATTGCAAACTTCTTCACAGACCATAACGCAGAGACACACTGTCAGGTTTGGAGTAAAGCAGAACTTTCATGAAACACTGCGTGCATGATCTTCGCAGAAGCAAGCTAGACATACCTTTCGCTCGTAACAACTAGGTTTACAAGAGTTAAATCTAAGCCAATTTTTTTTTTCAAGGAACGCTTTCTTTCCCTGAGCCATACCTGCGTCCTGTGTGGGCACGTGGTTGCGTTTAGCGTATGCGTAAAGAGGAAACGTTGTTCAATAAATCTGTCATATGACCGCCACACGAAAAAGGCCAGTGTTCCTTTTCCCCTGCAATACTCCTATTTCAACGCTCCCATACTTGTAATGCTTTCGAATTATGAATATTAAACTTGACGTTTATCGCGTCCTCAAAATTCGTCCCGGTTTCCCTCCAACGGCCTATCGAACCCCGGTGGCCATCCCCATCTCCAGCCCTCCCTGTTTTAGCCATTCTGAATTCGGTACTTCAACGCAACATCGGCTTAAAAGCGTCGTCACCTCCCGTGCCAGGCCAGCACACTTCGTCTCCGCGCTGTTTGAAGCCTTCTCTGGCATTCATAAGCGCGTCCTCGGTGCCGCATTACCATGACAAATTTATCGCCGCCTATATGTATGTATAACAAAGAGGCGGCGAATTCGGGAAGCTTGCGCACGGCGTCGACCACCGAGGAGGAGGATTAAGGGAGCAAATATAGGAAGCAAGGGACGAGGGGTCACGGATAAGCCATTGAAAACGTCGTTAAATGGGACGTTTACAACAGTGGGTCTATGGCGATGCCATACAGGAGCGGGTGGGGGTGCAAAACGTGGCGCGCGCCTAAATCCACATCCGGATTATCCGTCGGTCCCCCGGAGGATTGAGCTGGATTGGCATCTCCCATCTGTGGCCTCTCCCCAGTAACCCTCTGAACATTCAAATCAAGATGACAGAGAGGGATAGCGACAATGCATTTCGCAAACCTCCTTTCCCTAGCTCTTATACATATATATATATATATATATATATATATATATATATATATATATATATATATATATATATATATATATAGAGAGAGAGAGAGAGAGAGAGAGAGAGAGAGAGAGAGAGAGAGAGAGAGATGCGTGTGTGCGTGTGTTTAATCGCGAGACATTTCCCTTTTGCACCAGTGAAAAGTCTTCGCGCTCTTAATGCGTTTGCTGCTACCATTTGCCAGTTACGCTTCATAGTCTGTACCACCAAACTAAGAGACACGAGGAGGGGGGGGGGGTGAGGGCTAGAAGAGGATTAACGAAATTGACACGAACGTGTGTGCACTTCACATTGTTGTAAGGAGGGGCATACGATGCCCATTTATAAATGATGTAAACCGGTGCCCCCCTTTAAGTCTTCTTCGCTGCGCCAAAACTGGTAATCCGTTCGGCTAACTCTGAGTTTTAGAGTTTGGAATAAAAAGCGAGGGGGGAGGGGCGACAGGGTTTAATGGAGGAGATGGGGCTGGCGGGGGGGGGGGGGGTATTCGAGGGGCATGTGTACAATCCATTACTCGCTATAGCGAACAAGAGGCCAACCGTGTACTCGGCTTGTTCGAACACGGCGCCACTCCTTTGAAGAACGTGCTAGGCGGTGTTTTCAGCGAGGCCCTCCAATTCACGCCGTATACATGGGCGCGACACACCCACCGCGTTTTACTGGATTGGAAGCGACCGACCCGCACCATGTTTGGTTTTCGAGTGGCCGGCAGGGTTTTGAGTCTCGCACGAGGTGCGTTGTATATGTTCGCGTTATCCTTTCCGAAAACAGCGTATGTGCCTGTTTGTTCAGGGTTAGGCATTGCTTCTTTTTGAACGAGCCTCCGAGACTTTTGTTCGCTATCAAGGAGCGTTGTACGCAGCATACGATCCCAAACGTTGTCGTAAGCGCGATGATTTAGGACAGCCGTTAGTCTTGTTGATGTAGCCTTAGCCCAATTCTTGTAGTGGCTTATGGGAGCTACGCTTTCATTTTAGCCCAGAGTGTTGAATAGTAATGATGTTTTTTGTAGCTTCCAGCGGATTCGTTTTCACAGTGTAAGCTGTAACAACAAATCGGAGCTCACAATAACAGCCGCTTCCGGTGGTTATGTTGTCCGCCACCGTCGCCGGTGTCCGTGGCAGGGTTCGAGGTGGAATCGAACCCAGGCATTCTGCGCGATAGTCACAGAGCCACGCCAGCGCTTGAAAGTTATTCATAAAGAGACACTCGACAGGCGCCATGTCGGGCGGGAAATCACGTTAACCTATGTGATATTGCGTGGCAGAAAAGCACCATCGCGCCAGGCGTCCCGCCATCTGAACTGGGTAACGAGTGGGCGGTTTAAACCTTCCCATCCACTACAAAGTGCCCAGTCATATTTCTTCATCCTCATCATATGCCACAGCACAAGCAGATTGTGCGGCTCCGTGTGCACGCATTGCGTTACAGACAAGCAGCGGTTACCTGGCTACTTCGAGAAGTGATCAATTATGGCGTAGTGGGTACTTTCCTGTGCTTCGCAGAATGGTGATGATTAGGGCGTAGTGACTACCTCACAAATAGAAAACCTGCCCATTCTTTACAGTACCTATAGCATAGTTCACTTTCGTACCGAGCGAGCGTCGAGTGGCCGGACGGTCAGCGCTTTCTAGCAGCGTAGCAGCGCGATCAGCGCGGTACCGGATACAATGGGGTGTGAGCCTCACTGCGTCCTTGTTTTTCAAGTGCGCCCCGCCACGGTGGTCTAGTGGTTATGGCGCTGGACTGCTGATCCGAAGGCGGCGGGAACGAACCCCGGCTGCGGCGGCTGCATTTTCGATGGAGGCGAAAACGTTTGAGGCCCGTGTACTTAGGTTCAGGTGCACGTTAAAGAAACCCAGGTGGTCGAAATTTCCGGAGCCCTCCACTACGGCGTCTCTCATAATCATATCGTGGTTTTGGGACGTTAAACCCCAGATATTATTATTGTTTCTCAAGAGCGTCCGAAAATACGTTATGCTATTCAAACTAGCCCAAGAAACAGCACTCCTGTAGAAAGAGCCTAGCAGACAAAACTAGCGCTATTGAACTGAACTTGGTGCGCATGCGCTACTGTTGCTTGTCTCCTCGCTTCGCGCGGCTAGAAGGCGCTAGCCGAACGGTCAATACTGTTAAAGAACCGGGAGTTTTTACTTGCAGTGGGGGCGTCCTAAGGTTGTTTACAAGGGCATCTATGAAGGCCGCTCTTCAGGATTGCGCTGTGACTATTCCGCGCAGGCCAGGCGCGTTTTTCCCTTTCATCTTTTCGTGGTCATCCTGAAGTAAAAAAAATAAAAACGAAAGAAAGCGTGAATATATGAAAAAGAATCGTATTTGCACCTCACACTATCGGTGACGCACCTGAACTTGATTTACAAAATAAAAAAGAATAACGAGCGTAATACGCGTGTGTGACCTTCCGGCACCCGCCTCGGAAGCTTCGCGGCTGATCTGCTACGCTGCTATATGCTCGAGGACAGTGGTCCGACAGCCTGCCACGGTGGTATAATCTCAATTGGGCGAAATAAAACAAAAAGAAAACAAGAGCAAAAACAGAAAAACACTCATTGTCTTTTTTTTTTACATTTGTAAACTCTTGGGCGCGATAGCCTGAGTAGTTGCGGTGATGTAATATCAGTAGAAGCGCAAAGTTATCTACAAAAATCTACACGGGCCTGATTTCGTTGGCGTTGTCGCTGATGTTGAGGCCTCAATGCCTGGCTCATTCTCGTGGGTCGGTCTGGCCACACTGCAGATAATCAAGATCGCACACAACGAAAGGACTAAACAGTTCTGCGTATTGGATGTCTGAACTCTCGACATCTTCTTTAGAGTAGCTAAGTGCGTCGTTGCTTTGTTGTAGACCTACGTACTTACTTTGTGAATAAATAAAAATGAACTTTACATTCTAAAGCGAAATTCCGATCGTAAAAGAAAGGCAGGGTGCAGAGGCATACTGCGAAGCCGCCAACACTCTCTGTCTCCTCTCCTCTGTTCCCTTTTAAACAGGAATATTATGCCTGGAACTATAATAATATATTGAGTTTAACGTCCCAAAACCACGATATGATTATGAGAGACGCCGTAGTGGAGGGCTCCGGAAATTTCGACCACCTGGGGTTCTTTAACGTGCACCTAAATCTAAGTACACGGGCCTCAAAACATTTTCACCTTTATCGAAAATGCAGCTGCCGCGGGCGGGAAGGTCGCGGGTGAGCAGCCGAGCGCCATAACCGCTAGACCACCGGGGCGGGGCTATGCCTGGAACTAGTATGTACAACAAACCTAAGTAGTAACTTGTCCTCTAGAAGCTCTTTTTGGAACATCTTTCACCTAAGCTTCACAAGGGTTCATATATACTCGCCGCGGTGGCGTACTGCTCGAAGGTCGCGGAATGGAATTGCGGCCGCGGCGGCCGCATTTCTATGGAGAGAGAATGCTGGAGACCCGTGTGCTTAGGTTTAGGAGCATGTTACTGAATACGAGGTAGCCGAAATTTCCGGATCGCTCCATTACGGCGTCCCTCACAATCATACTGCGGTTTCTGGACGTAAAACACCAAAGATTATTACTATTCACAAGGTTTTGTAAGTCTTTCTGTTTTTTAAGAAATCTAACGCTGCAGTGAGGGGTGTAGTGAGCTAAAACAGATTTAGGCTTCGACACCAAGCTGCCCAGAGGCTATCTCTTTCTTCCTTATAAGCGGAAGGAGTATATCTGACCACTCGGTGGCGTGGCGAGCGTCGTTTTGACTCCTGCCGGGCGCCTCGCGTCGGCCGGTGGCCATATGGGCCGTGTTTGCTCGGCCAGGTGAACAAACAGCTCTTCTCTTTATATCATACCTTTCTTCACTTATTTTCTTTTTTTATAGTTTTCTTGTCTTTTTGGCTATTTCCTTTTCTGCGCTGACTTCCCCCGGTAAGGCGCGAAAGGCAAGCACTTTCTTTCTTTCTTTCTTTCTTTCTTTCTTTCTTTCTTTCTTTCTTTCTTTCTTTCTTTCTTTCTTTCTTTCTTTCTTTCTTTCTTTCTTTCTTTCTTTCTTTCTTTCTTTCTTTCTTTCTTTCCAAATTCTGGCGGGGGCTCGAGCAGCTCTAAAGCAATGGATGAGGGATACGGCTGTTGAGAAGGCCGAGGAAGAGAGAACAAAATGGAGGCTATCTGTGGCGTTTTATCGCCGCTTCGTTCGATGCGGGAAACAGCGCGCCCGTGGACTGATAAAAAAGAAGAAAAAAATACAGAAAAAGTACTGCCCGTTTCCAATCTCCGCGTTCTCGCAGTGCCAGCTTTCGAGTCCTCGGTCAACAGTTCCACCAGTACGATAAACACGCCATCTTGCGCCTGTGAGAGTACAGAGGGTGGTTAGAAAGAGAGGGAAAGACAGAAAGAAAGAGAGAGAGAGAGAGAGTTGACCTATGTATAAGGTACAGAAGCGGTGTATGCAGCAGTGGCACTCGAACCGATGCTGTACGGCGCTACCGTTAAGGCAGCAAATATTGCAAGGAAAAACCGAAACGAAAAGGAAAGGAAAGGCTGTATGCAACGTCGTTTTTCCGCCTTGCCAAAGTTCGCTTCCGGCGTCCGTGCCGGAAGTGACGTCATTACGCCATGTCCTCGCCTTGGTACTTGAATGGGGCTCGAGTCGGGTAACCGAATAATTGCTTTAGAGCGAAGCTGCATAGGAGACTAAAAGAAAGGCATGGAGGAAGCAATACTAAGGAGAGGCCCTGACGTCACATTCGCGAAGCCTCTACATCTCAAACATCGGCATCGCCTCCTAGCGAAGGAGCAGCTTAACATTTCGCGATTTCCGTCGCGTAGTTTGCAAGCGAATGCGCGCATCGAGCGAGTCTTGAAACTTTTGCGGTCGTTCTTTATTTTTTTTTTCGTGCAAGCGGCGCAGTCGATTCACGCATGCTGCTCCTTGTTTGTGTTCTTTAGGAAAGCTACGCAGTGCCCAGCTGTTGCGTATACCCGGCACAAATCGCGTGCACGGCGGAAAGTACCGGGTGCCACTATTCATGTGTACGTACGTTCGCTTCACTGGGAATCACTAACACATGGTATTTGCATGTGAAGCTCTCGGATGTGCGCTCTGTTGCTTCTTACTCATTGTGTCAACTCAGAACACAGGTGAACTTTTGTTTTTGGCCTCTGGCGCGCCGTACATAACATGCGCCGAAGGCATCGTATCGCATTTTTAGAGGCTGTGTCATTCATACGGAAAGGCAATAAACTTTTGTTGTTGTTGTTATCGGACTACGTGATGTATGTACTGTGCGGCGTGCGCTCGCTGCATGCTAGTAGTTGTACGCGCACTGGAATTACAAAGTTTACGTGCACGATCGCGTAGACAATACATCGGTGTCCTCTTTTCGACGTAAAGTTACGTCAACTGCTAGGTTGGCGTTGCGCCGGATAGCTACTACGCTCACTCCATATATACGAGCAAAGAAGCGCTAATCGGCCAATAGATCGGTAAATCGTGCTACGAGAAAGGAAAAGAAAGGCCTAACTCCCAGCAGAACGCGTAAGTCACTGCTAGGTGAGTTCGAATACGAGATGCAGGGGCTGAATGTTTTCGATTACGGCACGTACCGATACTTTCCGTACTGTCGCACAAAAACGCTCCACGAATAATTTCAGCACGTAGCGCTCGGGCCTACCACGCACGAACAGCCTGGTAAACGTCTGCTTGCAACATTTTACTGCAAGCAAACCGCACAATACGCGCTTAGTTTACGCCGGGACTACAAACCTGCGCAGAAGCGAACCAGCGCGGAGAGCACGCCGCGAGGCGTCTGCTGGTTGTTTTGCCCCCATGAATTTGACGTCACTTCCGCCTCACTTTTTCGCAATGCATTGGGATACGACAGTACCTCTCCCGAGTTTTCCTTCCCACTAAGAGAGGACGTGTGAGTGCATGAGAAGCTCCAGCGAATTAGCAATGCTAGCACACGCTACCTCGAAGGGTCCCCGCACTTGCGCAAGTTTCTCTTCAGCTTCTGTCAGCATATATAGCCAGGGATGACACCCGTCGCAGCATAAATCGCTACCCGTAAAATTATTTAGGCATTCGTGATGTCCTTTAAGCTAAAGTCACCAATAGCCATGCTTGAAGCATGCGTCTCCTATATGTGGTGAGAGAGGAGGAGGAGGAATAAACTTTTATTGAGACCAGCAATTTGTTTGGCTGGGCCTAGGCCTCCCACGTGGGGACGTCGAGGTCTTGCCTCTCCGCCGCCTCGCGGGCCTGCTGGGTCGCCCAAAGTGGTGAGAGAGAAATAAATAAATTAAGGCAGCTTCGCCCCAGTGGTGCCAAGCCTGAAGGAAGTGTGGAGCCTGGCAGCCTTCTTTGTTTCTCTTCGGTTTTCTCTTTCTTTCCTCCTCTCACTTTCTTTTCTCTTCTTCCGTTTCTTTTCGTCTTTTTTTTTTCTTTTTCTATTTATCCATTCCTCTCTCTTTATCTATTTCTTTCTCTTCCTTGCTTTGCTCTTTTATTTTTCTTCCTATTTTTTTCCTTTTCTTTCTATGTCTTTCTATTTCTCGTTTGATTCCTCTTTTTGTTTTCTATTTTTACACGTAGTTTTACCTGCGTTACGCCAAGCTATGACAGTATACGATGACAGCATACGACAGCCCGGGCCCCTAAAGTGCTCCGCGCTTGAAAACTACGACGGAGAACGCCTCGACGTTTCTTTTTTTTTTTGCTTTTTTTTTGAAGACACCAATATTTGTGATTAATATTGAGCGGACTACATTGAAAGTGTGTAACGCCACTGTACGTGTGCTCTATTCAAACGAGAACTTTTGAACTTGCCAAATGTAGGAGTGTTTATATTTGCATATATTATTTTTGTTTCTGAATCTTTCATATTCTGACCACCAAGTGGAAAGGGGTAGCCGTCGCCAAGCAACGGTGATAACAACTCCTTCATTTATTTTTAATTTCAATGATAAAAAAGGAGATGCCTGGATAGATCCCAGCTCGGGATACGCACCAGGGCCACACGTTTCACCTTGGCTGGTTAAGCATCTGTGCGGAGTGCTTCTGCGGCTGTTTTTTTTTTTTTTTAAGCAGTGTCGGAAGCAAAAGGTACATGGTATGATAGTATGTAGACTATACAGAAAGGGTATGACTGCGTGCGCCGATTGGAGCTGCTTTGTTAACTTTGCATCTTTCTTGCGACTGAATCGTGGGTGAAATTATTCGTGCAGTGTACTCTCCGAGATGATAACACGCTATCAAAGACGCATCGTAGAATTTCTCGAAAAACATAATAAAAAGGACATAACATAAAACAGCACAAAAGCAACATATAAAGACACCATAATGAGTACACAAATTACGGCAAAATTAATTACCGGTCTTTCCCGGAGAGGATGGATTAAACGCCTCAATTACGGAGCATTACTTTGTGTCCTAACGGCCGTCAGACCGAAAGTCTTCGCTCGCGCTTCCATACGAACACGGTCAACAGTTAAGCGAAAAAATGCGCCTTCAAAGTTTTCTGTGTGATCTCTTCTTCGAAAATGGAGTCGGTAGGGGTCACCTTCGGCTCGGCGCCACGCCGGCAAAGTCCGCGTACGCAGCTTTGTACGCTGCGCTTAGGTGTACGCGATAGAGATGCGTACATGTGCCGAGATTTCCTCTTATCTCGGTCCGGAGCAGCTCGTCTTCGCCGATAACAACCGAGGTTTGCGATTGCGCCGAGCGCCAAAGGCCGCCGTCATGTATGTAGTACGCCTTCGATAACGGCCAAAAAGTTGCAGACACCCTGAATGCAGTTTCTTGAAACTATTGGCCTGATTGGTAGCAATATTGGCAATATTTCTTCTTATTGACTCTTCTTGCATCGTACAGTAACGCGCATGCGCGTTGTCGTGCGTCTGCTAATGAATTTCATCGTCCCTAATCAAGCGTTATGCCGGAAAAGAAAGATATCAAATACAGAAACGTTACTAGCCATTGCTTTCCAAGACAACGTGCTGTTTCAAAAAGTGTCTGTACCACATGTGAAGACAACAGTCGAGATAACGACGAAGTCGAGCGCTGACTTCGTACTAAAATTTGATTTCTTGCATGCGTTGTGCTTTGGTTGTCGTTTGGGTGCTTGCTGCTGTTAGTTTTGTGTTTTGGAAGGGGGAGCTTTTTATCATACTGTTTTTGCCCTCTGTGCTTGTTCTTCACAAAACATTTTAGTTGAAAGTCAGCGGTCATCTTCGTCGGTCTGTCGTCTGTTGCCTTCCCCATTCGCTGCAGTCACATTTGAAATGTTTCACCAGCTAGCACGCACCCAAGCCTTACAACGTACTGACTGCCCCGATTACCCTTAGCTTGCATCTCGTGCCCAACAACTGTGACACCGCCCTACAGAAACCTAGTCACAGAGACCTAGCCACAGAGACCTACAGTGACCTAGTCATTTAGACTAATGCAACGTAAATGCACTATTCGTCCCGGTTCCGTAATCAGCGTTGTTAACCAACATGGTTAAGAAATGACTGCCGGGACTATACGCGCGCCGTTTTTGACCGTTGACTAAGCTGCCATAGCACTTGATGTTACCCGCAAGCCGGAGCCTACTACCACGTTATCACGTTCGCAACCTGCCTGCTGACACTGGCAATTCAGTAGACTCGCAACCGCTGGTTTTCGCGTATTGTGAAGCCAGGTAAGGTCAACCCTTACGTACACCACGTTTAGACCCCAGGACTTGCATCCAGAAGCCCATAACGTGCAGGATATGCCCCAGGACAGATGTAGACGACATGCAAAAAAAAAAAAAAAGCACACATTACTAGTCACTCGATTTCAAATGTTGTTCAAGATAAGGTTGTATGTTGGCTAATATACCTCCGTGCCTAGCGGAAGCTGCGCTTTTGGTGACGTGGCAGATGATGAGCAACACTGGTCGTAAGCATGCGTCGAGAGATCGGGCATTATCGTGGTCGTGCTTTCCGTCAGCCCATGCAGCCATTGCTAAAGATGGCTGCTAGCTATAAGCGCTACAGAGAAAGAGATAGAAAGAGATAGAAGAAAGGAAAGCCGGGTTGTCCGGCTTGCCCCTCCTCATCGGGGGGAAGAAATAGAGGGGAAAAAAGTGACGTAAAATGAAAAAGGGAGATAGAGAAAACCGAAAGCGCACTAGAGGGAGCCCATCAACTGAGTCTACAAGTGGTCGCAGGGACCTGTTGATTTTAGGAACACCACAACACCTTCGTTGCCTTCTGCACCATCGATGCACATGTCCATTAAATTCTTCGCCGCAAATGTTGTTGCGATTATTCAAAACGCTTTCGTGCTTCGATAAATCGACACGCTGCCATCCTTTAGTGGACTGCATCGCCGCTGTTAGTAAAGTTCTGCTTGCCATCAAATTGGACTGAACCTTTCGGCAAACGACGCATGGACGATGCTGATTGCATTACGAAACTGGCAAAATCTACTACAATACTTAAGGTAGAGCCAGTGATTGCACAGAAACTTCGCTATAGGCCCCCATGAGTTGCGTTTTCTACAACTATTCTGCAGCAAATAGTACTTTTGAAAATGGGAATGCTTATGTAATAATAAAAATAAACCCGAGAGAGGATCACTCAATCGCTAATCTGATCAAAATGTGCGGAACTGCATCAACTGCTAATTGTTATCAAAAGATTACCTAGTGCACAATTGGCGAAAAAAAAACTAAACTCGTAGTTATGACATAAAAACTAAAACTTGCGAGCGCAACTGAAACATCTCGAAGCCATTCCACTCCTGTCATCAATTTTCACATACATTCACAGACGAAGAAGCCATTCGGAATTATGACGAAAGTCTTGGTAGGCATGATTTTGCGCAGGAAAATGTGTTTAGAAGGCGTGCAGCCCAGGTGATTCAAGTGTTTCCATAAAAATGGTAGCGCACGAAAAAAGTGGCTTCTACCAGACCACATATATTTCAGCATGCGCAGATGGATGGATGGAAATTATTGGGGTTCATTAGGTGCTCTCTATACTATTTAAAGAAAGAACATCAAAACAGGCAACAATATCCCTGCAATATTTGCGCATTAAAAACAATGAGATTGCAAGGCCAACAAGCGGGATACATCCTGCCGCTTTGGCACTCGTCACCAACTAGGCTGCAAAAATCCAAACAAAAAATGTATTTGCTGAGCGCCGCAAACTGTTTAAGTTTTGGTGTGCTGCATAGCACGTCTTATAATTAAATAAGTAGACGCTTCATAGATCCATCTTAGCCTCTCCAGGTCAGTTATAGTTGGGCTTAAAATTTAGCCACTTCCCATTCATAGTAGCCGTGCCTATGAAATGGGACAGAACACCAGCCACTCCATCAAGAGATTCAATTCTTCTGATCGTCGACAGCAGATATTTTTTAAGTTATCGTTCTATTTCTAAAACACACAGTGCATTTCTTCAAGTTTGATCCTCAAAACCAGGAGGACTTGTAACTGATGACTAGTTGAACGCTTCACTCTCGCGATTGGCCGTCTAATCCCTCATTATGACGAGGCCAATCCTGACGCTCGTTATTGAGAGGGACAGCAGCGCGATGCAATTAACCACCAGCAAGTTCTCGTGAAGCCGGTGGCGCTACAGGCGCCATCTCCTCCTCGCCAATTATTTCTTCATAAAACACGTAGACAATGTCAGCACTAAGCACTGAGCCTATCAGGATATCGCGCTTTTCGGCTACGCGCTGTTATCTCGGCTTGCGCAGTCGAAAAAACGTCCAAAACGAAGTGGAATCAGTTGATCGCGCTCCATAGTCATTCTCTCGTGAACAATGGCAAAGAATGGTAGCATAAAATTCACAACTGACATCCGTCTTATATGGACCAAGCCTCATGACGTCACATGAACAGAGTGCTGGTGTCACAAATTGTGCCGAAAAGACTGGAAACGCCAGGAACGAATAACGCGCTCGATCTTTGTATTTTCAGAGGTTGTTTAGGGGCCCCTTAAATATAACACATGAGAGAGACGCCCTCGCGTACCGATGTATATTTATCGAAAGCATTACATCTCGTCGCTGATTTCTTTCGTCGCTCATTGGCTGAAGCACCACAATGCCCTTCATCACTCGATCCCGGCTCCGACTCACCTGACATTTCCGTGAGCACTCACCGAGGGTATTATCGTAATCACGCGCTCCCAACTCCAAGCTCACGTGACATCGCCTCGCGCCTTCGCACAGACGCTGTGACACTGATCGCACATTCAGGGAGACTTGCATGTTGTCTAAGCGACTTCTCACTGAAAGAAGAAGGCGCCCACTTTCGCGTTCATGCATGCATGCTCACTTGCGGAATCATTTCACACTCAATTTCGCAGGCTCCATCGTCCGGATCTCATTCGACGACTCGTAGCAGAGTTGTTCACAGATTCGGAATACTTTTTATGAAGTGCATGTACTTGGTGGGTGTTAAGGTGGTTTCACGTAGCATGCTAGTTCCAGTCCAACGGCAGTCTTGTCCACACCATCATTTATGCGGCTCGCTGACTGATTGGCTGACAACGGAACGCCTTGCTCCTAGGCGACTTTGTCCTCATGCTCACAGGCTTGGTTCTTAGCTTGTTTGCAGAGTAGTTAGCCGACTTATTTGAAGAGTCGTCCACGCACTTGTTCGGTGATTTCCTCGTCACCTCATTCACATAATCAAAATCCCATTCAAGGCAACTTGGCTGGTTCATCCACAAGATCCTCATGAAATTCATCGGGGAACTTACAACTGCACTCTCTTGTTGACAGGAACGCTGATTGCACGATTTAGGGCACATACATTTCTTTTTTCACAGATTAATTCCTCGACTGCAAGCTTAGTTACGGAGAAACGCACGCGGACGCGCACTCGCTCGCCAGCTTCGTCCACGTCCGACTGAAACATGTCGGGAACGGCTCGCTTCGGAGCTTTTTATAACGCAGCTGACGTCGCAAAGTGGTTCCCATAGTGGCTGTGTCACGGGTGCTGCGGCTAGAAAAGAAGTGGCACTCCAAGACACAAGCGTTTTGGACTCACTCCGCAGCAGCCATCCAACTAATCAGCTGACAGTCGTGTGAGTACTGCCCCCCACTCTGAAAACGACGGGGGCTTGAGGAGCCACTCGGCATGAGTGGTACTCGCGCGCCGTGCCTGACGGGCAAGCCACGCTCGCAATACATGCCGAGCTGGCGCCGAGCCCGTAGCGAGCGCTGAGCCATGCGTTGCTCTTGAAGACGCAAACAAAATGCCTGCGACACCTGTTATAGGTAGTGGGCGCGACATTTTCTTTTATACCGTGGTAACCTTCAGGCTAGACATTCAAGCAGCCGAAAGCGTAAACGTATCGCTATTGCCAGATGTGCTTGATCGCATTTTGACGCCGAGATTATAGCCTACCTTGGAAAAACGATATCAACAGGATGCATGCACGTGGGCGAAGAGCCGGAGGAGATTAGGAGTGGTTTTTATGTTAGCTGAGAGCCTGTCCGACTGACTGGCTCCAAACAAGAGATTGACTTTCAGATCGCCTGCTGGTTTACCTGCACATAACCACACCGAGTTTTAACAGCAAGGGTGTTTAAGCCGGCCGTAAAAGGTCGACCCTGCTGCAAAACTATCATCATCATGAAAGAGTATGTGACACAGAATTTGGGCAAATTCTACTACTCACCGCTACAGAGTGGCCTCTAATAACCGCGAGAGCGAGTACAGGGAGAGAGAGAGAAATAAAGAAATAGAGAAACGAACCGATAGACGGAAATAAAGATATAAAGAAAGAGAAAAAGATAAATTCGAGCCCACGTGCCCTCTATCCGAAGGCGAGCGTCTAACCATTGGCTATCCAGGCACTCTAGCCGAGCATAGCATAGCCTTGCATAGTATAATGTAGCAAAGGGGTGGGAAAGGGAAGTGAGTGTGAGGCGGAGAGATGTGGTGGTGAGGAGGATGGGGGAGAGTAAAGCGTAGCACAGAAAGAATGAGAAAGAGAGAAATAGAGAGAAAGAAACGCAGAAAGAAAAAGAAAGACAGGCAGAGAGAACATCAACGAAAGAGAAAGGAGTAAAGAGAGAAAAAAATGAAAGACAAAGAAAAATTCTTGGCGAAAAAAAATTCTTCACGAGGCACCCGACCATGTCCAGAGGGTCATGGGGCGTCCTAAGAAAGTGCGTACTTCCGAGGAGGAAGCCGCTCATCTCGAAGCTAGACGTGTCGATCGACGGGGAGTACGAGCGGCGACGGGACCGTGCTTCACTGTACCAAGCTTTGCGCGATTTAGTGCAAACATTAAATATTTTCTTTTCGATATTTATATCAACTCCAAGACTCGCCAAGTGTCTGACAGACACTTGGCTTTGTCTGACCGCCTGACTAATTCTGACTGTCCAACTGCCTCGCCGATTCAGATTGATTTACTGATACGTTGACCGACATTGGACATTTTGACTGACTATCTAATTGCCTGGTGAACTAACTCTGATCGACAGATTCACTTGAGCTTTGCAATCCCAGTTACTTACTTCAATAATAAAAAAGGCGAGGCTTACTTTCTCCGACTAAAAGACTTCCTGACCGACTGACTGTTCACTGACTGTCTAACAAACTGACCGACTAATTCCGGCTAATATACCGTAACTACAAAGTAATTCTAACTTAACCACGCATTCATCGGCTCTCACTGAGTGAATTCCCGATTTTTTTTACGGACAGATGGTTGTTTCTTTGACTGACTGCCGACAGGCTTTGATCAACGGCTTCTTGACTGAACTATGTGTGGTTAGACTGATCGAGTGACCTTTCGATTACGCACGACGTCTCAAATGAAGACTATGGGAACGACACATCATGTTACTGGCATCGAAGCTGTCGCACCTTCGTAGCGGATGTTTAACATATTAAATGACTGAATGTGAGTGATTGACGCTCATGGTTACCAAGGAGATATCTGTTTTCTGTGATTAAGCCAACTCAGCACTACCCGACTTTTATCGTCCGGTGGGAACTGACGCATTCAGCGAAGCGCCACAGATGGCTTGTGTAATCAGGACGCAAGGGTAGACAGGACTATAGGACACATTGACTCCGCACCTTGCAAAGTAAACATGCTCGTTTCACCCTTATATTACGGATGATGATGCGGTATAGCTGCTGCGTCGATATTCAAACAATGAGCGTTGGTTCTTATACTTACCTGGCTCGCTAATATATCTAATGTAGCACAAAAAAATTATTGATGACGAGAAACATAAAATGGACAATGAGGAGTGCTTGACCACAGCGGCTCTTTGTGTCATTGTTATGATTATTCCTGCTTATCCTTTTTTTTAGCAATTGATGCGTCATACGAACTGAACAAACAATTAGCCATACTGAAGTATATTTGGTTTGAATCAGTTTGTCGCCGGGGCAGAGCGTTGTATTCTTAATACTGAGTTAAACATCTGGATTGGACGTTATCCATAGCGCAATAAGCCGGCCCAGATACGCGTGTTTAGTCAAAGGCTGGCATTAGTAGTGAAAGTATTACTGCATTTGAGCATGACTGACGTGTATGAAAATTACACTTACGTAAATACGTAGGTTTCTGGTGCGAGATAACAAAAGCGAAAACTCGTGGTTTCACGCGCGAAATCCGCGACATGACTGTGATGCGCGCCGTTGCGAGGCACTTCAGATAAACTTTAATTACTTGGGGTTGTTAAGCGCACAACACGTTCCCTGTACGCGGGTATTCCTGTGATTCCGCCCGCAAGAGAGAAGCCACAGCCACGGACTGAATCGAACCCGCTAACTTTGCGCACCGCCACGCCTATCGTCCCCACGCTACAATACAGCCGGGGTAGGCAAGAAGAAGAAAGAAAAGACTGAGACCTCATATAAGAAGGAAGGTCTGGTTTGGTATCCTAAAACGAAGAGATGGGAGTTCAAGGAAAGAATGCGGAGAAAAATCTTCCCATATGAAGGGCTTTGATGTCTCATCAAACACAAAAATTGACCGTCGGCGGCGTCAACCCGAGTGATGCAAGAAATCATGATCGCGCGATGACTTCCCCATATGACGTCATCGTGACGTCACAGATCGCCAGGACTTGTGGAACTAGCGATGACGTCCCATGATGACATCATCCCATGACATCGCTGCTTGGTCAAAAGTGGGCCGATCTCGGAAGAAGTGCAAAACCAGGCGATGTGCAGAAACCTTGCAATGCCTACGATCCTGGAGGCAGCGCAAAACCACGTTATTCGGGGGGGGGGGGGGGGGAGTGGGAGGACTTGTACATTAGTACATAGACTGAGAAGAAGAAGATGGCTCGTCGACTGAGAACGAAAAAATTACCTTTGCCTTCGAGTGGTGCTATTCGAATGCGTAAGGGACCCTGTAAGTTTTTTGACATCGTACCTCGCGCATCTTTCTCACACATGCTTCTCTTAGCCCCTCGTGGGGGGACGGCACTCATCCCATCGGTTAATCATGTTCCTAGCCGCAAAAGTGTCACGGACGAATCGCGGATTACGACGCCCACATTATTACGTTCAGGCATCTTTAGCTGCAATTAAACACCTTTTGTGAACTTGCTGTGGCCTAAACGAGATCTTGCGGTGCCGTCAGAGAACAGAGGTCTTTCATCCCGTCAGACCAACGGTGGAGTATGACCTTTGGCTCTATCAACCCAGCCATCGAGCCTTTCTGATGTACAGCCACGAGAAAACTTTGGGGACCATGTGAAGAACAAAAAAAAATAACAAATCTATTCCGCGGTGGGTGCCCAGGCCCACTAAAAAGACGCCGGACTCAAATCTCATTGATTTGACAATAAAGTTTCCGTTCTTCTTCTTCTTCTAGCACAGCTTGACAGCACGGAGTTACTTCAGTGCAGCTCACCGCTCGAACTTAGTCTGCACCATTCGATTCCAACCTACATATTCAGGCTTTAAAAAAAAAAATTCTTTGTGGCCCCCTAACTTTTGCTCCTGACTGTTTATTGAGAAAAACAGGCCTCAGTTGGCATATTTACTTGTTTTATGACGACAGGCACATTTAAAGAAAAAAAAAACATGTATTTGAACGGTGCAACTCCGAGTTGGCGGTTGGGTACAGCCGTAAGGGCAATCGTACAGCTGGATAGCGTTGTGTTCCTAAACTATGCAGCTCCTTGCTTACTCAGCTCTCCTAGCAACGTTATTTTTTTTTCTTGACACTCCATCGATTTCCTTGAAGCTGAGAAGGGGACCGTGTATACAGCGACGACTTGGCCACCGTGGCTGCGATTAGATGACATTGTGTCGTGAAGGCGGACTTGTCGTTTGACCCGTCAAAGCTTGCCGCTCCTGCGAACGTCGCTCTCTCGCTATCTGCACGAGGCGGCAAAACAAGAATTCACGTCTCCGGCGCGTGCGCTGCGCTCGTCGTATGTTGGTGCCTCGTGTGATCTTGTGTGTGCACCTCCGCTCCAGCTTTTTTATCTTGTTGTCCAAGCTCGAGTTTGGTGATTTTTGGACTTTGCATCCCGCGGTGTGACCGCGCAAGCTGGCGCAGATGCGTGAAGTTGTACTCGGACATTGCTTCTCCGGTGGCGCAACATCTGGTTGTCGTTCTTAGCTATTATCGCCTCAGTTTTTTAGATGCCAAGCAGCTTTTTCTCGAGGGCTATGTCCGTCCTTCCATCGGCAACCGTGCGCTCGGGAACCATGTGTGCTGGCACGCGCTAGCGCGCTCGAGCCTGTGTAAGGGGCTGGGTAAGACGCTGTGGCATCTCCCTCTTACACTCTCTCAGCAATCATGTGATGGCGTCGGGGAACGAGAATTCTGCAGACGCGCGATGAACCAACGCGTTGTATCTTAGTCAGAACGCGCTGGCACACGCTAGCACGTTCGGGCCTGTGCCAAGGGCTGGGTAAGACGCTGCGGTCTCTCCCCCTTACATTCTCTCAGCAATCACGGAACCTTAAGTCGACCCATAGCGCTGCCTCGCATCCCCACATGGTTCCCTTTAGTGGGAGATGGTGTAATTTTCAAATGCGAAGCATTTCTTTGCGAACCTTTGGCACTTTGAGCGTTTCTATCTACGTATCTACGTATCTATCTATCTATCTATCTATCTATCTATCTATATATCTAGCCGCCTACGTCTGGGGGCTCTCATGATCGCCTCCTTAATTTGGTGTAGACCAAAATTGGCATGGGAGGGTAAGAGGATTTGACGAATATGACTGTCGGGTCACGACATGAATGACGTGAAACTCCTGTCGCGTACGTCATCAAACCCTTTCCTGCAGACACGTGTGGCACATACCCGTTTACTACGGGCCGCGGCGTACGCGTATGCGCCACAGGTGCTTGACAGTTTATATCTACACAGGAACGCCGAGAACGGACATTAAGTGCAAGATCGTTAAGAGAAACCGACATCGGCAGCGTTGACCCGACGAATGGAAAAAATGAAAATTAGTATTCCAGCAGGAATCGAACCCAAGCATTCTGCGGGGCAATCAGGTATTCTACCACAAAGCCACGCCAGGTCTATAAACTGGTTTGGAAAAACAGCCTATTCAGGCGTAATGTCGGTGCAACGTCAATTGTGATTATGGTGCTGGCTACTGAATTTTAAAAGAAAGCAATAAACACAACATAAAGCTCCTACGATGTGTATACTCCTACGATACAGGCGTCATATCAGATTGACGTCTGTGGTTCCAGTGTTGGCTCCGCTTTTATAGCAGTCTACGTTTGTATTCCTATGATTCAGCAAGCTATATTAAAGCATTGCTCGACCCCGGAGGAATACATTAACGAAAGTTACATATGATATCCACATCACCACACCGTACAGTGCACTTCGTCCACCAGAACGACGCAGTGTCCTCTTCATTTCTTACGAGGCTGGGCGATGGCCTCATGCTGACCGAGGATGATGCCAGATTGATTGACAGCCGCTTTGTAGGCTAGGCTACGTAGGGCACATACGCCCAGGTAGACTACGAATACGACATGCGCCATCCACTGATGTTGGTCTACGTAGCACTATTAAGGCCTACCAGCCTCGATGGCCTATACCTCACCAACGCGAAGGGTGACTTCAGATTCCGACATGTCGCCGGCTCTATCGACAGACAATTTGCCGACGAAATGATCGAGGCATCCACGATTTCCAACAGATGTACTGTACCTCATACTTCACTACACATGGACCCCTCGTCACCACGATCACGACCGGATCCTATAAGAAGTCATGACCAAGCTGCTGGTGCTCACTGATCACGGGGATGATGACCTCGTTCAAGAACTGTCAAGAACTTCTTCCACACATGCACACAGGTTTGTGAAACGTGCGTGTGTTCTGCATCATAAGGGACAAATATAAGGACTACATATCAGCTTACCGCTGCTGGTGTTGGTATAATACCCACGTTGCCGTTGGCAGCATTACCCAACTGTAAATAACTGGTTATATAACACATATGCTGCCCTTCAATGTGTGCGTATAAAATTTATGCAAATCTTTAGCGTCATTTTCTAACGTTTCGCTAAGTAAAAAAAATTACGCCTCAGCCACCTTTCCGCCGCATGCTTCGCATAACATCGACTCCCATGGTACGTGGGATCTGCCGATTTTTTTTTTTTTTGGCTCTCCTTCCTATTAATATTTTACGCGCTAGAATTATTAGGCTCGCAAAACAAATTGAGGAACCATTCCACTCTGTGATTGTGGACGACCAGCGATGCTGTTCAGGACACGACACGAGGGTGACACAGAACTTCGCACGCTAGCAGATCACACACACTGCTACTAAACCCAAAATGGCTGTCCAGAAAATCCCTTCCGAATTTTCTAATTTAGCGTATGCTCTTTTGAAGTTTTCCATTTGAGCAGCATGCGTTTTTTAGCGACACGCGTCGTCTTGTCTGGCTTTCCGCATGCGCTTGGCTTTCCATGCACGATCTTTAGGAGCCGTTCGAGCAGCATGCGTCTGTTTGCATGCCGCAGTCTCCGTTTCGCGGCTTGCGCCGTCTTGCCTGGCTTGCCGCACGCTCTTGGAGTATATAGTGAGTAGTGGAATTTGCCGAATTCGTGTGGCCCATACTTTGGTGGGTTTCCACGCATGTGCTGCTCCCTTCATGTTTAGTGGAACAGGGGTGAGTAGTGGGGTTTGCCAAATTTCTGTGACACGTACCTGCGCTAGGGGTTTTCGCACATACGAAGACACAGCCTAGTCGCGTACTGCTTCATTGTAATAAGCCGAGTGTTCACGTTAGCAAGGCAAGGTTGAACACTTAAGCGGTTCTGTTGGAGGAATTTGTACTGAATTCGGAGGCTAGCCACCGGGTATGCAGGATACTAAGTTCCACAGTTCACTCTCGTAACCCTGTTTACCGATAAACTTCTGCTTTGAGTAAAAAAAAGAAGAAAAAAAAAAGCTCAGCCATTTCCACGACGTGAAAACCGTCGGGCAGAGAAGCTGGATCGATGATGATTATGACTTTCGGTACAAAAAAAGGTCATCGTCATCGTTTCGTTTTACTTATTTTGTAGCTAAGAGCAACGCTATAGTTGGGGATCCCCTCCCGTACTCTATAGTGGCTCTGTCTCTACCGGGCATTGTTCATGGACGCTGCTCGCGCTCGGCGTCCGTGAATTGAGCCGTTGATCGAGCTACCGGTGGACCATTACGCCAGCATTTATAAACACCTTTAGAAATTATTTCTTCCCTTCCCGCTCTGTTCACGTGACCTGCGTGATGCCTACTACTACTACTACTACTACTACTACTACTACTACTACTACTAACTACTACTACTACTACTACTACTACTACTACTACTACTACTACTACTACTTCGATGTAGGCGAAAATGATTGACGATCGTGTACTTAGATTTAGGTGCCCCAGGTGGTCGAAATTTCCGGATTCCACCTCTACGGCGTCCCTCATAATCATATCGTAGCTTTGGGACGCTAAACCGCAACTACTACTACTACTACTACTACTACTACTACTACTACTACTACTACTACTACTACTACTACTAGTACTACTAGTACTACTACTACTACTACCACGACGACGGCACAGGGTGGACAAGGACAACTTCGCTGTAAGGACTGTAGGGCAAGTTTCCCAGAAGGTTCATAAATGCACTGCCACTCGATCCCGCGTAGTTGCTAAAGAACAAGAGAAAGCCACGTATTGAGAACTCGGCTCTTGACGTCTGTCGTGATCGAGGTCTGGCAGCCGGTCGCTCGCATCGCCCGCTATGCGTGGCGCCCGTGGGAACGCGCACCGGTGAAGAGAGTGAAAGCGGCTCTCCAAAAGACGCCGCCGTATTACCACGTGACGTCCAGAAAGACGAGCCCTCTTCAGACTCCCGGCTCGTCAAACTGCGTGCAGTGAGCTGGGAGCCACGGGTAGCGCAATAAAGCCAGAATAATTACTTCGACTGTACTGTCGTCATTCGGGGCTTCTGTGCTGGGACACTCGGACGGGAATATATGTGGCGTTTTTTTTCGAAATGGGCTAAATCCAGAAACCGAAACTAGCTCAAATATTGCTCCATTGGCAAGTACATTCTCTCAACTTTCCTCTAAATGAGAGATCGGAACGAAATGAGTCAAATACCAACAGCTACGTGTGCTCACAGATCCCGTTTCAAAACGAAATTGAGCCAGATCCATGCGCTGTATGGATCGAAATGAGTCAAATCCAGTATGCCGATAGTAGAGCGCTTCGGCGATCACGTGATTCGGCGAACGTGGAAGCCTCCGTGTGATTTCCCGCCTAGCCTGACTACTCTGCCTGTTTTTCTGGTGTTCGTGCAAGTTTTTTTTTTTTTTTGCCTTTCGGAGCTGGCTTATCATGGGTTCTGGTGGATGTGAAGAGATCGGCGAGAGATCGTCCCGAGACGTCGACGACATCGTGAACAGAAAGCAATGTCGACGCCGACGAAGCAAGAATGTGCCACTGCCCGAATTTCAATAAAGTTTTTTCAAGAATACCGCTTTGAATTCCATGTCTCAATTCGAAATGAGCCAAATCCAAAGTTATCATGCTAATAATGGTGAAATCCGCTGCATATTTTTTAAATGATTGTGGCCAGAAACTTCCCCTAGCCGACATGTAAAACATATCATAGAATAGCTTTGACAGCGTTGTATTTAGTTTGCATAGCAAATTTTTGCCGTTTTCTCAAATTCTCTTTGGATGGATTTGACCCATTTCGAAAAAAAACGCCTCATATGCAGTGATGCGGAGAAATTCACATGCGAGTCAAATTAATTTATTATATACATTAATTGCTAATAATTTTTCCTTACGACCTCCTGTCATTGTGTTTTTTTGTGTTTTAAAGGATACCCCAAGTGGCTTGTTTATTAGACTAAAAT
>NC_051186.1:59745406-59835406 GCF_013339695.2 Rhipicephalus sanguineus
CATGGTACTTTTATTCTTTGTATTATGGTACTATAGCTCATACCTCTGCTTTATATTCGATAATGCATTGGTTATTGATCGGTTCTCGATTAGCTATTGATTGACTATCTATACATGGCTTGCACCGACGTCACTTCCGCAAACGCTGGGTCAGCTTTCGGCCTAGCGAGCACCCGGGAGCTCCACACGACCGTCCGTCCGTACTGCTGCGCTGGTAGTCGTATGCTCGGCAATGGCTATTTGCGCAGTTGTCGGATGTAGCAATCGAAGCAAAAGCTGCCCAAGGAAGGATTCTGCAAACACAAGCCTTTTTCGGCTTCCGAAGGCTGTGAAATGGCAGGACGCACGTACAAAAGCACTCAGCTCGAAGCGGCGCAGCCTATGGCTTGCGCGTATCAAGCGTGCCGATCTCAAGGGCGATTCCCCAAACATCCGAGTATGTGGCGCCCCACTTCGTAACAGGTAAGTCTTCGCTATACTACATGAGGCGCGCTTAATTCTGCGCTAGAGTCACATTTGTTTGCATTTACAGGTAGACCGGCCAGGCTCCACCAAGAAACGCACCCGGACTGGGCGCCAACGCTTTTGCTCGGATACAGAAGAAAAAGTGAAGGCATTGCCCGCTACGAGCGTGCTGCAAGGCGACGGACCAAGCGACCTACTCCCGAGGTCGACGCGGGGACCACTGCACCGTCAAAAAATTCTGGATTCGCCGCAACGTCGCCTGAAAACTGCTGCGACGACGGTGACAACGGCACACACTCGGAAGACAGCCCGCCACTGCTGCAAGCTGAATGTGAAATCCAGGCTGCCGAAAATTAATCAGGTCAGTCTCTCCATTACTTTGTTTGAGCCTGAAAGGTAGATAGATATCATTCACTAAGCATTTTTGTTTGGTTTGTTTACATCGCTGTCATGAAATGCCAGTGAGCCGTTCAGCTTTGATGCCTAGGTTTGCGTTGTTAATTTCAGGAGTTGCTGTACAGGCAGAAATGTCTATGGCAGACGTTGCAGCATTGGAGCTACAGTGCACTATGCTAAATGACAACCTGTACGCCCTGCGTGAATACATTGACAAGTTGGAGTGGACGGAAGTTGCATTGAGAGAGAGTAAGCCCAAGGTCATGTACTACACAGGGATGGCAAGCTTCGATATTCTGTACGGCATATTTAGTGTTGTGGAGTGCTATGTTCCACACTTACCGGTACTTACTTACCACACATCTTACTGGTACTTACCGGTACCACACTTACCACACATCTTACCGGTACTTACCTACGGAGCAGAAACCTGGAGACTTACAAAGAGGGTTCAACTTAAATTGAGGACGACGCAGCGAGCGATGGAAAGGAAATGATAGGTGTAACCTTAAGAGACAGGAAGAGAGCAGAGTGGGTCAGGGAAACAAACGGGGGTTAAGGACATCATAGTTGAAATCAAGAAGAAGAAATGGATATGGGCCGGGCACGTAGCACGTCGGCAGGATAACCGGTGGTCATTAAGGGTAACTGACTGGATTCCAAGAGATGGCAAACGCGTGAGGGGGAGACAGAAAATTAGGTGGGTAGATGAGATTAAGAAGTTTGCAGGTATTACGTGGCAGCAGAAAGCACAGGACCGGGTTGATTGGCGGAACATTGGAGAGGCCTTTGCCCCTGCAGTGGGCGTAGACAGGCTGCTGATGATGATGATGATGATGATGATGATGATGATGATGTTCCACACGGTGCAAACAACGTTCTATCAAAGTTTCAAGAGTTCATTCTCTTCCTAATGAAGTTGAAACTGAATTTGCACAACACTGATCTCGGCTTCAGATTTGGAGTTTCAGAAGCGACAGCGTTCGCGCATTTTGATAAGTGGTTGTATGTTACATATGTCGGCTGAAGCCATACATTTCGTGGCCAGACAGAGTTTTACTGCAGAAGACAATGCCACAGGCTTTCTTCGACTCCTTTGGAGCAAATGTTGCCACAGTGATTGACTGTTTTGAAATAAAAATAGAGCGACCATCGTCATACGAGGCAAGAAGTGAGACATGGTCGCAGTACAAACAGAGCAATACTGCTAAGTTTCTCATTGGCATTGCTCCTCAAGGTGCCGTCACCTTTATTTCAGAGGGCTGGGGAGGGCGTTGCAGTGACAAGCACATAACAGAACATTCCGGCATGCTTGACAACTTACGTCCTGGTGATGTTGTGCTTGCCGACAGAGGCTTCAATATCTCAGAGAGTGTTGGCTTCTATGCGCGCGCTTGCATGTTCCAGCCTATACCAAAGGCAAGAAACAACTGTCGGCAGAAGAAATCATGAGCACTAGGAAACTTGCAAACGTGCGCATTCATGCCGAGCGAGTTATTGGACTTATAAGGAATAAGTTTACAATCATGAAAGGCACTCTTCCCATTGAATATGTTGCCCACCGAGAAGGTGATGATACACCACCACTCGATAGAAGCGTCACTGTATGCTGTGCTTTGTCTAACCTGTGCCCGTCAATTGTAGCACAGTTAAAGGAAGCCAATCATGAAGTAGCTTCACCTGCCTCAGAGCCTTATTAATGTGTAATGACTTCACAGTTCACATGCGTTAGCTCGCACAGTGAAACCTCGTTAAAATGAACTAGCATAATGACAATAAATTCAGATTTAAGTGATGAGTGTGAATAGTGGTTGTTCATTGTCTTTCAATATTTATTTTTCTGTTTATGCTATCTTTTGAGCTGTGAGTGTCCCATGGACAAAATATTTCTGCATTGTAGCCAATTTTGCGGCAGCTTTCGTGTTTTCTATTGTACAATAAAAGGAATAAATGTCACTGAAATGAAGCGTGACCAACCAGAGTTCCTATTTATTTTGCTATCAACGATAATTTGCTATATCAGTGTTCATTATAACAAGGTTGAACTGTTATTCAATACTGCTGTTTGTTTTCATGCATTTGTCATTTGAACTTTTTATTTCATTTCTACCAACATGTGTGCTGGAGGTGGAACGTTTGTAATGAATCTGGCTACATTATGATGTGTAACAGTGTAGAAAGTTGGTAAGGGTTCATCTAGGTCAAACTTCACGGTGGGACGGGACACAGATGAAGTGAGATAAACAAGCGCAGTCTGTTTGCTTGCCTCTGTTCGGACCATCACACAGTTTGACCAAGATGAGCATTGGTACGTTCTGCTACAATCTCCTAAGTGCCGTGCTGTTAGTTCTCATTGTGTCTGTTAGTTCTGTTGGTGTATGTTAGTTCTCAATAATGCTGATGTTTTGTAAAACAGATAGCAAAATGCCCCAGTAAATAAAATATGCTTGTTTTGGAGCTTGTTTATTATTTAGTAACAGCATTGATTACTGGTTATTCAAGAAATTAATCGAACAGAACACATGAATCTTGAGCAGACTAGTTTTCTTTATCTTGCTTGCATTGTGGACAATGCCACTTCTTCGCCTTTGATGGTGCCCGTGTGATTCCTACACATGAAAAATGAAACCATTTGTATGTGCACGACGGGTTGTCGCATGCAATCATTTTCCCCGTCTCAGGTCCTCGACAGAAGCAGTAAGTGCTTGTTTGTGCCAATGCCTTTCCTGGGGTTTTCATCTGCCGTGTGAAAAACTTGCTGAAAAGCTCGGGAAGAATTGCTCTTACGAAAAATTCCCTTGCAGTGGCAAACATCTCATTGCAGAAATGTTCGTCTCTCTTAATTCTTTGCACATAGAAGAGGTTCGGGGCCCAGACAATGAAGTCGCAGTAGTCAACCTTGCAGACGGTCATCTGGGTTTGAACTTGGTAGTAATACTCGTGTTGCTTGGGAAGCTGCAGAGCTCCATTAATGTATGTCAAACATGACTTAGCCTCGGTAAAAGAGGTGGCATTGCGTAACAAGTAAGGGCATTTCACTTCGGCTACACCTTTACCACAACATGAGCATGAAATTAGTGCATCTGGTGTTGCTCCAGCAAATGGATATGAAACACTGAGGTGAAGACCAGATCTGGTGCACTTGAAATCAACATGCTTTCGCTTGTGATGGTCTTCATAGGTCTTCAGGGCATCACGTTCATGCTCCAAACCCCAGGCAATGGCAGGCGTCTTCAGCGATTTTTCTGGGTAACATATTGATTTCAGTAATGATGGGCTAGGATTATCTAGAGCTGTTCGGCACACACTTTTCATTTTAGATGCTGTCACTTCTGCCAGCTCGGTTAAAGGTACCAGTCAGGTGGAATTGTTCTGGTTTTTTGTCTTCGATTCAATCAACATCACTGTTTCGTCAGTGACGTGAAATGTGCTCATAAACTGGTTGGCCTTGTCAACAAGGGTGTTGTGGCCATCTGCCAAAGCATCATCTGTATGCAAATTTCGAAGATGTGCTTCCTGTTTGGGTACTGGTTCCTTGAAGGCAGAGGAATGGCCAGGCAGCAGGGAAAAAATTCAGGAACACACCACTTTTCTTGAAGACACTGCATAGGTGTTCCATCTCTGCTTGTGAGACTGGTGGCACATGAAATCTCTCTTTTATATGTTTCTTGTTTGCGGGGGGGGGGGGGGGGGACTCTCTATCATATCATCAAGCTGCCGTTTTTTTCCCTTGGTAGATGTAAAATCAATCTGTTTCAACCTTTTGAACTGGACCTTTTCCACATAAGTAGGAAGCCAAATGTTTTTTTTTAGTGCAGCTAACAGAGTTCCTCATCCTCACGCCAGTGTCAACAGCAAACAAACAAGCACCGATATGTGAGCAGGCTTCTCCCGCACCAGCCATACACGTGCAATGCGCAGTCAGCACGACACCACTGGATTTACAAAGGATCCACACTTTTAGTGGTCGTTCGCCCAGTCGTTGTGAGTGGTTCACCTGAAAAGCAAATCAAGGAGAAATTATATCGTTGATATTAACACATAACGTACACATGAAGAGATTTCCAATTAACCATAACAATCAAGCCACAAAACATTCGCGCAAGCTGCTTGAAGATTTTTAAAAACACAAAACGTGAACTCTGCTTATGCGCCGACTGTTAAATGAGCAGTCGGTTCGTTTCATCTCTGCACCGAGCCCCAATGCCGCGTCTCTCCTGCGCGCACCACGAACTAACCAGGGATTAATGACTGAATTTTCTACACAAATGCAAGGCTGAAAACAGGGCTCCAGCTTAACCTCTCCTAGCAGCAGCACCTTTTCTCCTTGGAGCCGCTTCGCGGACAGTGTCTTCACCCCAACCGCTTGTAAAATAGTTGTGCGATTCAAGCGATTTATAGGCCTTGATTTCCTCCAGTGTCGCGAAGCTTGAAAAAAACACCAAGTAGTTAACAATGTCTCCGTGCGAGACCTCGGGGAAAGCGCTAACGTCCATCGTCGTATCCACACCCGGTCGCAGCGTGTAAGGGTCCACATCGTCGCACAGTTCTATTTTTTCTTGATAACGAACACGGGCCGGCCCGATCAATCCTGCGTAATACGCCTCGTTAAAGGCAGACCTATTGTGATCATTCGGCATATCTCACGAGGAGCGGTGGCATTCGCGTTGAAAACGGACAGCAACAGCACAACACGCGTTTAGCCAACGTAGGGGCAGCAAAAGCGGCGCGCGTGGTACTCCAGCATGCTGCGGACCGAGCGGCGCGGCCGGATGTGACGTCACGCGCAAGCCATGTATTGGTTATAGCAAGGTATCGCTCATGCATTTCGGTCATGCTAAGGTCGTCCAAGCATTTTTCTAGAATTTACTGGTTATTGATCGATTATCGATTAGCTATTGATTGGATATCCATTCGCTAGTGATTGGTTATCAATTGACTATCCCTAGGCTTTGGCCATGTATTTCGGCCATGCTAAGCACATCCAAACATTTTCTAGATTTTATTGGTTATTGATTGATCACCGATTAGCTATTGATTGATTATCGATTGCTTATCACTAGGAATCGATGGCTATACTAGGAGCTGCTCGGCAGTCGGCACATAGCCACTTTCAATGGCGCATACCCGCCAAAGCCAGGACGAGATTTTGTGAGTGCCGCGCGGACTAACGGCGATCTTAATCAGCTCCGCTGTCAAACACAGTTAAGAGGTAGCACTGCCCAGTGCGATAGAAAGATGGAAAGTGGTACGTCACGGGACGCGCGCACACGCCAGGCTTCGTTTGCCCCCATTTTTACCGATACGGCAAGGGCACCTGAATTTTCGCGCTCCTGGAGAACATAAAGCCGTCCCAATGTTGCCATCCTGTCTAATCCCGTGTTTAGAAAAAAAAATATATAACCGATTTAGAGTACTATTTGCACTGTACTATGGGAGAGCAGCACGCCGTGGTTAAAAAAATAAACTTGGAGGACACGTGAGCTTCGCTTTCAAGAGTCGAACGCGATAGCGTAATCGGACCGTGTTCGTATCGCCTTCCCAATCGCTAGCCTAGCTTCGCTTCTCGGTGGAGACCTAGACTGTGCCGCAAGGAAAGCCAAAGTGCGGACGCCCTCCGGCTCCTATAGTCATACATGCGACACGACGAAACACGGCGGGGCGATGACGTTTAAAGGGCGCCCTCGGGTCCCTTGCGCCATCTCGCGGGTGATAGTCAAGCCTCTACCACACTGAAGCACCCCCGAGATGTGCGTACCACCGGTAAATGATGCATATAAATAGCTCGTCTTTAGTATGCTAGACGATGTATGCGTGGTGGCCGAGCGGATAAACGCCTCGCGCCAAGAAGCGAGGGCACGGGGTGTTACTCCGCATACCTCCCATATGATGCCTTAATTCATCGCGTCAGCGCTGGCAGCGCCAAACGTCCCTTCAGTTAGTATCCTGGCGGCTGGGATTCAGAGACTCAAGCTGCAGAAATGTCGGCGCACACGGTATGCGTCGTCATGGCAACGCTAACACCAGCCGCGACTCGCACATCTTCCCCTAGCTCCAGACATAACTGATTAGCGCAAAAAAGAAAAGAAAAACGGACATGGTAGAGACGACGGACAGGACGGAGCGCATAACTTCAACTTGTCCGTTGTATTTTTCGCGCTAATTAGTTATGTGCAGCTAGTACGCACCAACTAGCCCAACTCACGTCTCTAATTCCCCTAGCTCTCTCGCGCACGCCGTTTTTAACACGAAAGTGTTTTATGCCGGGGTCCACCAAGTACATCCGTCACGGATATGACGTTGATAAAATGGACGCCAACGGGTGAGAAAGAAAAAAACCGAGAAAAAAGATACCCCGCTGGAATCGAACCCACGGCGTTGCGGCCGCGACGGCAAGCGCCCGACGCTCTACCGACTAAGCCAACTCGGGAGATGCTACGCACGGCGCGAACGCGCCTTATATCTTTCACACCTTCTCTTTCGCGGCGGGCGGAGCGGGGCGGTGCCGCCGTCTGTGAGAGGTGAAAAGAAGTAATGCTTCACGATCGACACTTACTAGCGCTTACTCCGAGATTGCACGTGATATCGGAGGTCATGGTTAAAGCGTCTCGATACCAGAGAGGTAGACTGGCCGCGCTGGCGTCGCCGAGGCACCCTTGACCGCAGTTACGTTCTTTGCCTTTGTATTCGTGTTAGCGTGCGTCGGCTCATCGGAGTAGTGCAGCTTCCACGTGCACGAACGGGATTTCTCTGCCGCCGACTGCTTCAATTGCGAGAGCACCGACTAACAAACTGCTGCAATATGCGTTGCAGAAAGGACGCGATTTCGACGGGCGAATGTCGTGCCTTGGTGGAGCGAGAGCAGCGCCTGCGAGACAGAGGCCAGCGGGACGCACGCGTTTGCGGCTCAGGCTACGAACCTCTACCTCCCGCGTTGCTGAAGTGCAGTGTGTGTTATGTATGCATGAGCACACAGGCGTCGGCTACCCATTACTAGAAAGCGCACACCCGTGCCGTTTCTCTCCTTAATTGACGACGCTTTTGAAGAAGGGCATACCGGGTACCAATGTTGATTATGAACTTGTTGATATCATCCTTACGCGCGATTCACGATTCGCTGTGTCCAAATATAGGTTACACCGTCAGCTACCTTAACGGTTTAATCATGATCATGGGCGTTAGTCTTCGCGATAGAGACATGCTGTCAACATGGGTGCATCCACGTCAAACGGTGCTATAGCTGCCAAACACGAATAGACATTGTACAAGCTCTCATATATCATAAGCACTACTTCTGTGAAGACACGTTTCACTTTCGTGTTATACCGATTCCTATGACGGAGGGATCAGCCATGTTTTTTTTATTATTTTTGTTTTAGTTTGCGTGCGCGGGCTGCGCGGCCCCCTCCCCCACTGCTTTTTTTTTTATGAGCCCGCTCGTGCGTGCTGCGCCGTGCGTTTATTTATTACTTTTTTTGGCGTCCGCTTGCGCGTGCTGTGCCGCGCGTTCGCAATTTGCAATCATGCATTCTGCAAACAGTGCAGTCGTGCAGTATGTGCCAGAAAGCAAAAAAATATCTTTGGTCTCGTTTTGTTGTCCTCGTTTCCTAAAATCAACATTTTCATCAAATGTGGTGCGATACAGGGTCAGGAGATTAACATACACGTGTTAATAGTCACCAAACAAGACGAAAGTTCCCGGCAAAGTTAAGAACTTAAAGAACAGTGGAATAAAAAAAAAGCAGAACATAACAGTAGGGAACATGCACGTATTAAAAACACAACTTTTATACTGACCAAAGTGCTGAAGAGCTTGTAATATATGCGCACGATATTGCACAAAATTATCATAACTAACAAAAGTGAACATTCACTGCAATGCAAAAACAATGAAAACTGCTGAAATACCTAATATAAAAAATAATAATGTAAAGATCATTTTAAAGATGTCAAAATGAACTCCACATATAACCCAACTACTATTGGCCGCACTTTATTGACTACATTTCCAAAAACGTTTATTTTCGTATAACTAGTGATGATAAGCAAGCAGAAAATGAACATATGATATCGGTGAATTCATGGCATCTCTTCTTGAAATGCGCCGATTCTGCAATTCTTCAGCTTTTCTCTGGGCGCACCGATCAGCTGTGTGGCCTTCCGGAATACTTTAAAAACGCTTCCATCCTGAAGAAAAGTGACAAGCTCCAATCAAATAAAGAACGCCGTCGACTCGCGCAAAAGTGAACTCGTTTCTTCGTCTCAGAGCAGTACAAGTTTTCATAAATCTACGTAGAGCCTGAGAAACGCGGTTATGGGCGATGGCGAGTAATTAACCGGAGACAAATGCAAAGCACACATTCAAGCACGCGGTTCTATGAGAGTTGTAAGCCTGTAACTATATATACGTCACATATTCTTCATGTCCGCTGCTTGTTCGTACAACAATGTAAACACATCATCGTGGCCTTTTCAAATCAGTCATGTTTGAAAACATTAACTGTAGCCCCACTGCAGAAAACAGCTACTCGGTATGGACGTGAATTCAAATTGACACAATGAAAACCGCGACTCAAAGGGCACGCTCAACTGTTGTTCTTTAGGGGGCCGGCATCATATTCCGGTACTTCTTCTGGAAGTATTCGAACAATGCACGATGCACGAACAGCGCGAGCCGTAAAACATCGCGGCGCACAAGCACACAGCGAGTGAGCCTCATGAAACGGACGAACGACGACGGCTGATGCATGCCTTACCAACGCCAGACACGAAACTTTCCAACGGATTTCGAAGTAGGCGGCGTCAGCAAGGCGGCGGCAAGCGCGTCTCCCGGAGGAGAGGGGCTTGAACCGTTGAGATGCCACGAAAGAGACGAAACGCAGATTTCAACCAGTTTCAACTCTGATCCCAATTCATAGATGACGCCTCAATTCGAAACGAGCTCCTAACGCTCTCACGTTATAACCGGCTAACACACTACGAAATTTTGTACTCGTAACGGAGAACAGCGAGCAGTCCCAGACCATGTCACATGAAACAACATCACTACGTGCCCAGAGTAACACAGTTGTGACAGCAAAGGTAGCGTCAAATTGAATCTTTGTTTCCAAAACCTTACCGCGCACCCGATATATCTTCTTATCAAGCATGTGTGTTTTATCCTAACGAAGAAATATTGCTCACAGATATGAAGAACGCGAAGGTACAGTCGTGAGCAAGCTTAACTCGAATGCTCCGCAGCGTGGCCTGGACTGGTTTGACTGATGCCAGCCGCAAAGCACTAGGCGCTGTTGCCGAGATAAATGCCTCGGTGTGCTTGGATAGTATGTCGGCATGCATTGGTAACATCGGTAACATCTCGGCAACAGAACCCAAAGCTATGCGACGCTGGCGTCGATCAAACCATTTCAGGACACGCTGCGGAGCGTTCTAGATAAGCTTCCTGACGACTGTGCATTGCTAGAGTGACTCTAGCATTGCTGCCGGTGTAGAAGGCACACGAGAACGTCTTAGTATGTTTCGCTTACGTCACCTGTCAAGGTGAGACTTCTCAATCTCTCGTGTAATCGGGACGTCCGCGCTGATAAGTCTTATAATTGTGTTTAGATGACTGCTGGCTTAGACGGCCGGAAGCCCCGGGGCGCTGGCAGCCAGTGCGGCCCAATAGGGGGATGGGCAGCGATACTCAGAAAAGTATCCCGTGTGGCGAAGCAATTGGTACTGCTTAACGGTTGCGCTCTCCAGCGGCTCCTAGTGGGTCGTCCTCTCCTAAACGCCGCTCGCGCTCGGAGCCCGTGCTTTTGCCTTGACTGTCACCATAGTGCATTGTCGCCGAGTGCCGTCCAATAAACAGCTTAACATCCGGAATACAGACATCGAAATACATGCGCTGGAAGTGTGAAATACAGATAATGAGCGACATTTGTCTTTTGCGTAACAAGATATTCCGGATATACATTTGCAAATAGACGAAAACAGTATACCCCCAGACAGGGGCGTAGCCAGAGATTTTTTCGGAGGGGGGGGGGCACCTCCTTGCTCTGAAGTGGGGGTCGGGCAGGCAAATACGATCGAGTGTCATTTTGAGCTCTGTATGCCATAGCCAAAACAAAAGAAATTCGGGGAGGGCACCGGCCCGGTGTGCCCCCCCCCCCCCCTGGCTACGCCACTGATCCCAGAATACAGATACAAGAATACAGATACGTATACCAGAATACTTGTTTTTACTTTTGGAAGATGCTGATACTTCGCAAAGGTATTTATTAAGCACAGCATAATATTGCGAATAATGTTGCAGCGCACTTAACTTTGCAATTAAGTCATATCGCGCGAATCACTAGCGAACACTAGAGAATTGAGAAAAGGCATGCATTTATTTTACACAGGAGATCTGCTCCGCTGAGAAGGTTGTTCCTTTAACTGCACTTAGGCAGCAGCAGCTTCTCAAATAGGCTGTCCGCTAGGCAGCGTCGGTTTCGGCTTCAACAGAAGACTAGCCCACTGGTCAAATGGCTGGCTCCCGAAAAAAAAAAAAATTAGGGGTGCTGCACCAGCCTTGAGAGATAGCAACTTTTTTCGGCAAGGCCGACAATGCTGCCTCTGTGATTCTGCCGTCGGGTGCTCAACCACACAGGCCAGACCCTCCCTGTGTGGCCGACCACAGGCACGCCCTTGCTTGGCTTAGCACGAAAAATCCAGCCCCAGTGTCGTTCTTGTGTAGCGACTGGCGTAATTGTAAATCCTGCGCCTATGCAGCTCCACTACTGTAAGACCCGAGGAAGTGCGTAGCACGGGCACCCAGCGATTCCCGTCGCGCTGTTCCTAATATTTGTCTATGAATGATCGCTCGCGGCAGTTTGTAACACTGGCCCCCGAGAAGCGCCGGTGGGAGGAGCAAACGAACACCTGGCGAGGCGAGGCACCCTCTCTCGCGCGGCGGGGGTGTCAGCCGCAGGCTTCCGGAGCGTTTTTAGCGATATTAAGTTAATTGTTGCGATTACTACTTGGTTATTTCTGTTAACTTTGTTATTTCATATCTTGTTTGTTTGAACCCGGTTTTGAGCATCGCTAGCCTTGTTTTAGGCCTGTACTGACCACTTGATTTTGAGCGTGATCACGCAGCATGAGACGGACGGACGACAAGCCAATCCCATAAAGAGCCACGCACTTGAAAATTCTTCCTTTGTCGATCATGTCGGATCATTTTTGACAAACTCTGGAACTCATAAAAGTTTCGCTCTAAAGAATAAAATATATGTAGTTCTATCTGTACACGACTGTTGGAGAGCACAACACTGTCTATCATTGTTCCGGTGGTGCAAGAAGTCACGACAGCGGGCGGGCTTAGGAATGGAGAGAGACATTTTAAAGTATACTGTCTACCGTGGAAGAGCGGTTAATCGAAGGCTGTGGATTCGCTCACTGCTGATGAGAAGCTGTTTTTTTTTCTCGTGATTTCAGCTGTCCCTACATGTTAAAATCACATGGAGCTTAGGAAATGATGGGATTGATTTAGAGAACATCGCAGTGTACTCTGGGAGAACTGCGATCGGCCGCCCTAAGAACGACTACCGATTTGATCACTCAGACCGACTTGTCGATCACTTACAATACTGTGGAGCATTCCAGGAAAGAGCACTACGCCATATACTAAGGTATTGATACATATAGAGTGAGGTTGTTGTGTAGAAAACAGAAAAGTCGCCCACATCTTTCCACGGGGGGAACACGAGTAAATGCGTCGCAGAATGGTGGGGGTATCGCGAGAATGTTGCGTAATTGGGTATGATTTGGGAATGCTTAATTGTTACACGATGCGCACACTAAGCACGACTTGAACGGCTCCAGTGTGCACAAAGTTCCGGCTCCGCAGCTCGCTTCAAACGCTTGCGTTCAGCGTCGTATGCTCGTCTTTTCGCAGCCTTGTCTTCTGCGTTGCTTGCTGTTGTTGAAGCCGACGACGGTGAGGGTGGGGTAACGTTGCCTTCAACGAGTGGTGGGACGCTGATTGAAGGTACTGTTGCTTCCATCGCATCTACTTGAGTCAAGCAAAGCGTCAAGTCAAGCGAAAGCCAAGTAAAGACGCCCTTGACTGAATTCCAAACGAGCGCTCCGCCGCTTATATACACACCGCCCGCGTTCGAGGGAGAGGCTTGCTGCCGGCACGAGACGAGCCGAGCATGCGCAGTGGGGTGTGGATGGCGCCGCCGACGCCGCAGGGGCGACTAAGAAATGCTCCGCAATTAAAATGGCTGATGATGTTGAGTATGGTGTACACTATTATGGAACAATAGCCAAACGTTGCGTTTAGAACAAAATGTGACCAATTTCGAGTAGCATTTGCACTTTACTGTGGGAAAGCAGTATTCCGTCCCGGCACCTACGACTGAAACACCACACCTACATCAAGATTATTCTTACAATACAACGCGAATATCGCACCCCTAGGTCTATGTTATAACTCTCAAAACGCCAGTATACATGCTCGAGGTATCCAAAATGCTCCAGCAAGATCGCGCTGCTAAATTTTGTGCAGTCGAAAAAGCTTGGGTACGGACGCGAAAGTCTTCTGATCTGTCATTTTTCTTTTATACAAAAGATAATTAAAATGTGGCAGTGCGCTGGACAATTATTGTTTTTATTACCTCTTCAGCAACCACGCAAGAAGGTTTCACTAGCGCGTTACCGCTACGCCATCCGTCCGTAGACTTGGTAAAGCTGTCTCGACATCATCGTGACGTCATATCCTTCTCGTTTTTCGTACTAAGCACTTGTTAAATATGCGCTGCGTATATTTTGGCAGGCGTACCACACAGAAAAGAGTAACGAATAACACAAAATACACCAAGTGCAGCTCCACTACAGTGAAGCCTGAGGAAGTGCGTGGCACGGACACCCAGCGGTTCCCGTTCGTAGGGTTCCCACTGCTCCGTTTACCAAACCGTAGATGACGTTAACGTTTCAGGTAAGCATGTAGGGTTTTCCTGGCACGAGTAGAATCTTGTTGGTGAGATTGGCAAACTCGGTACGCGACACTAGAGCCGTGCACGGGCCGTATTTCCGAGCCCGAGCCCGGCCCGGGCCCGCTGACTTTGTCGAAGGCCCGCCCGAGCCCGACGGCAAAGGGCTGCGAGCCCGCCCGGCCCGGCCCGACGTACGAAAACACAATCCCGGGCCCGCCCCGGCCCGGCTTTTTGAAGGTTCGCTGCGAAAGCAAAACATCGTTTTCCAGTAATTTGACGTTTCATTGAGCATAGCAAATGTGATCAAACGACACACGACGAACAGTCTCTATTACACAGATTACAAATTGTCGTGCAAAAACAGCAAGCAAGTAGATGGCCTAATGCCAGCAACAATGAAGTTCGCTCGCCAAAGCCGTCACGTGTATGGGGTTTGCCCATGCAAGCGTCAGCTTGCACGAAGGCGATCTACGTCGGGTCGCTCGTCGCTGTCGCGTACATTTTCACTCATATGGGATTTGGCCTTAAATCTAACGCGAACAGTCGCGTGGCGCCGCCACTAGCTCAGGTGGCGCCACTTCTCTGTTTCTCGGAGTGCAACAGAGGCAGTGCTTTACCTGCTCCCCTTTTGTTTAAAGTAGCGAATGGAAAGGAAAAGCGGTAAAGGGCGGTCGCGAAAAAGGCGCTGTATGCGTGCTGGAAAACAATTCCCGCTCATTCTCTATATTTCGGGCTTGAGTCGGGCTTTGCGCCGGGCCCGAGCCCGGCCCGATAAAACTCCAAGTAGCCCGAGCCCGGCCCGGACCCGAGGTGAAAATACGTCGGCCCGCCCGAGCCCGGCCCGCGGGCCGGGTCGGGCTCTGGCTTTCGGGCTACCCGGAGCCCATGCACACCTCTATGCAACATGCGCGCTAGTTTTTGCTGCGTTTTATCGAATTCCTGCTTGTTACGGCAGTTGAGACTACGTGTCGTCTGCAACGAGTTTCGTCAGGTTGTTTCCCCTGCAAAGATAAAGCGATGAATGTGCCGAAGAAGCGGGAGAAGCATTCATGTTTTTGACGAGGCGGTGGCGCCACCTCTTGCGCAGCACATGAGTCAGGTGCATGTTTCCGAGAAGTTTTAGCGACTTTAATTAAAAATTGCGCTTACTTCTTGGTTATATTGGTTGATTATATTATTTTAGACAGTGTTCGTTTATTTTAACCCGGTTTTGAGCATTTCTAACCTTGTTTTAGGCATGTATTGACCACTTTTTTTGGCGTAATCACGCCACTCTAGATGTATGGATGGAAGACAAGACGGGCTCCTAGTGCTACGCACTTAAACCAATAAGGGTGGTATGAAATGCACATAAAATCCAGCCAGCTGCACTCCATGAAAGCCGTCTAATCAGCGAAGCTGATGGCCCTTTTCGTCAGGCTATTGCCTATCCATATGATTTTAGATTCGAAGCAGCTTTTGCTCGGGGCTGTGTCCGTCCTTCCATCGGCGACCGTCCGCTCGGGAACCACGTGTGCTGGCATGCGCTAGCGTGTTCAGAACTGTGTGAGGGGCTGGGTAAGACGCTGTGGCCTCTCCCCCTTACGCTCTCTCAGCAATCATGTGATGTCGTCGGGGAACGAGATTCTGCAGACGCGCGATGAACCAACGCGTTGTATCCTAGTCAGAACGCGCTGGCGCGTTCGGGCCTGTGTAAGGGGCTGGGTAAGACGCTGTGGCCTCTCGCCCTTACACTCTCTCAGCAATCACGTGATGGCCTCGGGGAACGATATTCTACAGACTCCACTTGCAAGGGCGCGTTAACATCGGTCAAAGTGCCCGTGATGAACGGAACTATAAGTCGACCCATGCGCTGCTTCGCATCCCCACATGGTTCCCTTTAGTGGGAGATGGTGTAATTTTTTTAGCGGCGACGCTGTTTGAGCTCGCCGTAATTTGTCTGTCGGCAACAGGTATGATCATCATCGTGAACCTGCACGCGCTCTGTAGATCCTCTTCTTCATCTTCGTCCTCCTCTGCTGCGCTCCCAGAACACGTGCGCCGATGTCTCCCGCGTGGCCCGTAATAACCCTGATGGGTGAAAAAACGAGTACAAAGAGAGAGAGAGAGAGAAAGAGATATGAAGAAAGAGAAAGAGAGAAATTCTTGGCGAAAAATATTCTTCACGATGCGGGATTCGAAACCGCGTACCCTCGATCCCAAGGCCAGCGTCCTAACCACTCAGCTATCCATGCACGCCAGCAGAGCCTTGTATAGTATAGTGTAGCAAGGGGGTGGCAATGAGAAGCGAGCGTTAGGAGGAGAGATGTGATGGTGAGGAGGAGGGTAGAGAGTGAAGCGCAGCATATAAAGAGTGAGCAAGAGAGAAACAGAGAGAAAGAATGCAGAAAAAGAAATAGCGACAGAATCAAAGAAAGAGAAAGAAAGAAATAGAGTGAGAGATAGACAGAGAAAAGGATCGAAAGAATCAGGAATCAAGCGAGAATCGGAGAGATAGAGAGAAAAAGAAGGATGAAAGAAAAGGAAAGATAGAAAGAGAGAACAAAATAGAGAGAAATAAATAAATAGAACTACATAGAGAAATAAAGACACAGAAAAAACATAGACGAAGAAAGAAATAGGGGAAGAAAGAAAGAGAAAATTTGCAAAACTTATCAAAACAGCAAGACCCGGGACTTCATAGGTGCCCATCAGCTGCGCTGTCTAAATTTAGCATTGCGCCTCCAGTGCAAGCTACGAATATTTTTTCAAGTATTTGTAAGTATTTCTATGTTTTGCAAGTGTTTGCTAAGTATTCATGTGTTTTATCATTGCTTTTTATTTCGCACTCTATGTTAAGCTATGGGGCGACGATGTGCTCATGCACGGCCGTGTCGGAACGCTACGGTAGCGTTCCAGTGCAGCCGTGGTCCATTCCACCCTCACACTCGCCCAAAACGCATAATATTATCACGGCCGCGCTGGAACGCAAGCAGCGTTGCAAGCCCTGCTGCTGTGCGTGACATGCCTACCTCGCGACTCCCTCCCAGGCCTACTCCTAGCAGACAGCTGCGTTCTAACGCTCTCTCCGCTTACCCTCACCCTCACCACTTTTGTTTCTTCAGATTCAAGTACACCCAGTGTGTTTCGAGAATGCTGAGACGATTTAAAGTACTATGTGTGTTTAGAAAAACTAGTTAATGATTCAGGGTAATTTGCACTCTACTACGGGAGAATAGAAAGCCGTCCCAGATCCTACATATCGTAGCAATGACTGAAGATGACAAGACATACCACGTGTGTTTAGCAGAAATGGTGAACGACTTAAGATTACTGTTTAGAAAAAGTTTACACTATGTACATATACTAGAACCCGATGACATTTCGTTAATCGGGGTTACATACACATCGGCACAGTTTTGTGTCACGTCAAATTACGATGAATCAAGAACCTTAATGAATTCTACAGTACACGACTACCGTAACACAGCATCAATGCTATAAGTTTCAACAACGTCAGTACACGCTCAGGGTAATCAATCGTGGGAGCAAGATCGCGCTTCTAAATTTTTGTTTAGTCTTAGAACCTTTGGCATGGATGCGAGAGTTTTCTGATCTGCCATTTCTTTTTATACTAAAGATAGTTAAAATTGAACAATGCGCGAACAATGCGAACAACAATTTTTTTTTTTCCTTCTTCAGCAGCCACGCGAGAGGTTTTTACGAGAGCGTTTCTGTTACGCCGTCCGTCGCGCCTAGAGCAACCACCCCTTGGTGTAGCAGACTTGGTATAAAGCTGCCTCGACACCATCGTTAGAGCGTACTCGAACATTCTAGTACTCTCTACCATCGTGACGTCATATCATTCTCGTTCTTCTTACCGAGTACTTGTTCAATATGCCGCTGCATGCATTCTGACAAACGTACCACACAGAAAAAAATAACGGACCGCACAAAAAAATCACAGCATATCCACGGAGTGAATGATGATGAGTGGGCGAAGCTGCGGAGGTTCATCGGTAAACCGTGAATCTTCCGTGAATTCTGCCCAGTACATCATCACCGACGTGAGATCGGGCGCGTTTATACTAAAGGTTTGATGAGAGTCATGACGACTTGAGCTCACTTTAATTTTACATGTACGCTGTGAATTTTCATTGTTTAATCACGCACAGGAGAAATCGCACACACGCACTACCTTGGAGGTCAAAATCCAGTGCCTATATATACGGGGTGGTCAGTGAACGGTTGTGCAGCGCGAGCGGTCGGTTTTTAGGGGCGAAGCTCCTTAAGGCGGCACCCGTTCGTCCCTCGTAGTCGTAGTAGTCGTAGTGCGTAACCAGTCGTAACGCTAGTGCCAGATCTTGACCTCCAAGGTGGTGCCGGTGGGAGATTTTTCCTGTGCGTTGTTGAACAATAAAAAATTCGCAGCGTGCGCGTTAACTAAAGCCGAATTCTTCTGTCTCTCATTCCCCATTAGCAGCCATTGGCATGTTCCAGTAGGAAACGTTAGTAGAAGTAGAAGTGTTAGCTAAAAGCCGACTTCTTCTGTCTCTCATTCCCATTAGCAGCCATTGTTTACCTCCAAGGCAGTGCCTGGGTGAGATTTCTCCTGTGCGTGATAAACAATAAAAATTTTGTTCAAACGCCGTGATTGATGAATAACCAACGAAAGACGCCAGATGTTTTGTAAAAAGCAAACGAAAGAACGCCAGATGTTTCTAAAGCAAAACGAAAAGACGCCAGCTGCTTAACGAAGACGCCACATGTTTCTAAAGCAATGGTTTTCTAAACAATGAAAATTCACAGCGTACATGTAAATATTAAAGTGAGCTGCAAGTCGTCATAACTCATCGAACCTTAGTATAAACGCGCCCGATCTCACGTCGGTGATGATGTACTGGCAGAATTCACGGAAGATTCACGGTTTACCGATGAACCTCCGCAGCTTCGCCCACTCATCATCATTCACTCCTTGGATATGCTGTGATTCTTTTCAATCAAGACGCTGCCGCGACGCTGCCTGCGTCGGCGCCGCTGCGCCGCGAGGCAAGATAGAGGGGGGGGGGGGACCGTAGGAGAGGAGATACATCTGGCGTCTTTCGTTAAGCAGCTGGCGTCTTTTCGTTTTGCTTTAGAAACATCTGGCGTTCTTTCGTTTTGCTTTTAGAAAACATCTGGCGTCTTTCGTTGGTTTATTTCATCAATCAACGGCGTTTTGAACAAAATTTTTATTGTTTAATCACGCACAGGAGAAATCTCACCAGGCACTACCTTGGAGGTAAACAATGGCTGCTAATGGGAATGAGAGACAGAAGAAGTCGGCTTTTAGCTAACACTTACACTTCTACTTCTACTAACGTTTCCTACTGGAACATGCCAATGGCTGCTAATGTGGAATGAGAGACAGAAGAATTCGGCTTTTAGTTAACGCGCACGCTGCGAATTTTTTATTGTTCAACAACGCACAGGAGAAATCTCCCACCGGCACCACCTAGGAGGTCAAGATCTGGTACTAGCGTTAAGACTGGTTACGCACTAGGAGGGACGAACGGGTGCCGCTTTAAGGAGTTTCGCCCCTAAAAAATTAAGGCAGATTCGCTCTGGTGGTGCGAAGCCTTAAGAAGTGCGGAGCTGGGCGGCCTTCTTTGCTTCTGTTTTTCTATTTCTTTCTTGCTCTTTTTCTATCTTTGTTTTTTCTGTCCTTTTTGACTGTTTATTTCTATTTCTTAATTTTTTTCTGTGTTTATTTCTCTGTCTCGCTCTTTCTTTCTTTCTGTTTTTCTTTCTCTTTCTTCCCTTTTTTTTCTCTCCCTCTATTTATCACTTTCTTTTTCTTTATCTCTATTTTTCTTTTTTCTCTTTGTTTCTATGATATGCTCTACTCCCTTCCTCCTCACCCCCACTTCACTTTCCCACCTCCTTGTAATGCTAGGTGTATGCTTCACCTAGAGGGTGTATGCTTCACCCTCTTTCCACCCTCACACTCCCTCCTCCTCACACTCATTTCCCTTTCCCAACAGCAACGCATTCATATGGTACCCATAAAGGTTTTACTTTTTAGTGGGGCTTGGCCAATTACTGTGGTGCGTACCCGCCAACTGGGTTTTCCAGTCCATGGATTACACCTTACGCAAGGAAGTTAGGGAACGCACATAAAATTCAGCCATCTCCACTCCGTGAAAGCCGTCGAAATAGTGAAGCTGATTCCCCCTTTCGCCCAAGGCTGTTGCCTTTGTATGTTCTTTCTCCAAGTTTGCCACGCCACGGTGGTCTAGTGGTTATGGCGCTCGTCTGCTGTCCCGAAGGTCTCGGGATCGAATCCCGGCCGCGGCGGCTGCAGTTTCGATAGAGGCGAAAATGTCTGAGGCCCGTGTACTTATATTTAGGTGCACGTTAAAGATGCCCAGGTGGCCGAAATTTCCGGAGCCCTCCACTGCGGCGTCTCTCATAATCATATTGTGGTTTCGGGACGTTAAACCCCAGATATTATTATTATTATTATCTTCCTGCAAGTTTTTGTAAGTATTTATGTTTTGCAGTTGCACTCTATGTTAAGCCATGGGGCGACGATATGCTCATCAACGGCCGCGTTAGAACGCTACGGTAGTGTTTCAGCGTGGCCGTGGCTCATTTCACCCGCCCACTCCCCCAAAACGTGTATTACTATCTAGGCTACGCTGGAACGCAAGCAGCGTTGCAAGCGCTGCTGTCTACTCGTAGCAGACATATGCGTTTTCACACACTTTTAACGCGATAGCTTTAACGAGGCCATGGCGTTAAAGAGCCCGTTTCGCAGAAATTCTGCTGTCGGCATTGTTGGTTGTGAGCGAGAAATCAGTGATGTCCGTGAGCTAAAATTCGAGACAGATGCGAATAAATAAATAATAAAGATGTTCGGTCCGGGTGAGAATCGAGCCCAAGCCTTTCGCGTGGCGAGCAGGTGATCTACCACGGAACCACGCCGATGCTTCAAACCGCTACGTAAAAGAACGCTATAAGAATGTCATGTAATGGGTGGAGTCTCCTTAACGCATGCCATATTGCGTGGGTAGAATCGTAGAGTCGCATCAGGCGTCAAAACATATGAATTGCGCAAAGAGTGGGCGGTTTAAAAGCTGCCCACCCTTTACAAAGCGTACAGCTACGCTTGTGCACCTTGCACCTTATGGACGCGTAGTGGGCACTTCGCCAATTTGAAGAAGGAAGAACTGCGGCGTAGTGGGCACTTCGCAGCTGTACACTTAGTAGGCATTCTAGGATAGTTTGAAATGACCAGTATTACGCGCACAAACGTTCCTCTCCTTGCGGCACGGTTGAAGACGATGCGCACGGGACCCGAATACGTTATAGTGTTCTACACTTGAAGGCGAAGCTCAAGCGTCCTCCAAGTTTTCTTTTGAATTCTCGCAGACAGCTGCGTTCCGCCGACCCTCAGCCTCGCAACTTCAGGCGCGCCTTCCATTGGCTCACCCTCCCCGCCGAGCGTCACCCTCGCGTCAAGATCACGCCAGGAGATCTACGCCACGCACGGCAAAGGGTGGACTAAGGACAGCTTTGCTGTTAAAAGCCCTGTTCATCGGCGCCCGAGCGTCTTGCTTGTATCAAGGGAGAGAGAGAGAATAAGGATAAAAGAAAGGCAGGGAGGTTAACCAGGGCTGAGCCCGGCAGGCTACCCTGCACAGAGGAAAGGGGGAGGGAAAAGAACGAGAAAGAGACCGAGAAAAAGATAGAGAGACAAAGAAAGAAAGAGAAACGTCGAGAAAGAAAGAGAAAGACAGAAGCAAAGAGAGAGAAAGAAGCATACCATATATAACAAGGGGCTGGGAAAAGGAAGTGAGGGTGAGGGAAAGAAGGAGGGGAGAGGGTAACGCGTAGCATAGCCATGTATACTACACTATAGCAAGACGGGTGGGAAAGGGAACTCAACGAGGGCGATGAGGAGGGAAAGAAGGAGGGGAAGGCCCCCAGCTGCGCAATTTCCACAGTATTCGCACCACTGTTGCGTAACATTGCCAATTTTTTTTCTTTTAATTTCGCGCCCAAATCTCCATGCGTGAGGTCACGTATTCAAGTGTGTTAGCATCCTCATTACCTCTGCACTAGCAGAGCTCGTGCACTCCGTCGCGTTGACCTTTCTTTGGGTGTAGCGCTGCAATTTCACCGTTGTGCTGCAGCTTATCCGTGCTCAGTTCGAGTTCGTTGGTTTGCCGATCTAGTGTTCCCGCTCATGCCGCGGCAAATGCCACTTGTCATCCTGTAACGGTCCTGTACCCATTACCTCTGCTCCTGCTGCCACCTTCTGACACTGCGGACATTCACAAAGAAAATGTTCGGCGCACCACGTGAGCTCTAAAACATCTGCGTGGTCATGACCTCCTGAGTGGACTCACTCGTCAAGAGGAGGTATCGCTCCGAAGAGTTCGCGTGAGTGCGGCTGTGACGCCTTCAATCCGCGCCAAGTGGGCGTACTCCGAAACAACTTCGAGCTGCCCATTTTGTCCTGCGCCGGTGCGGGAAGCAGACCTGAACCACCTTCTATGGACATGACTCGGCTACAAGAGGCAAAAAAAGGTGTGTTTTTCGTATTTTGGCGATATTGGCTCAACGAAATTTCCTGAAAGTTGGCATGTTAAGTTTATGGCGCTCTCAGAGGACAATGTACTTCATATTTCCTGATTGGGCACTACATAGGACTTAGTAGACGCTGTCAAAATCTACGACGTCGCGGCGTTTTGTTCAGGGCGGCGTCGTCACCCATATTTATCTTTTCGCGAATTTTCTCGCTTACCACGCGTCCAACGCGACAAGCGCGGTGATTTTGGAATTGTGAAATAGTAATTTCATAGCGTGAGAAATATCATTTTTCTGTTTAGCGTCCCTTTAAACCCCACAAACAAACCGTTCTTAATCCGCAAGAGAACGCTTATCGTAAACGTTAGTCAAGTTAGCTTTTACTTCCATATGTAGGTCGGTCTTCGAAGCATGAAACGCCGCCATATATCTACACCTCGAATAGGCGGGGAGCGCACGACCTCAAACTCATTGACTCGCTGTGGTATTTATCTGTAACACGTGCGAGCAACGTACACCAAGGATAGAGTCTTGAGTGGGTTCGTCAAGAAGGAAAGAAACAAAAAAATTCCAGTGCGTGCCACCGACTGTCTTGTCGGTCGCCGGCAGCAGAAAGATTTGTTCCCTGAGGCAGAGGCTACTTATATCTCGCCTACCCCGCTTCCCTCTTCCTGTTTATTCTCTTCTCTCTCTCGCGCGCGCTCTTTTGGAGCGGGTCGTACGTAATCTTATCTCCATTTCGGCTCCATGTAAATAGGACCCTCGTGCCCCTTCCCACGAGAACACACACGCAAAAGAAACACCGATCTCCTCCCCCCCACTAGTTGATAACATTGGGGCGTCTTAGTCCTAAAACGCGTCCCACGAACAAATGTTTACTGTAGCTACCGCCAGCCTTGTCTGCAAAGGCGTCCTAATGGCTCGACACGACGCCCACTACCCCCCTTCCCTTTTTTCTGCTCCCGACGTTTATTTACTGGCCTGGGTAGGCACTAAAACAGGAAACTAACTGCAGTTGTGTGGAAAATATAATCTTTGTTACATTGTAACGAGTGCGGATAGCCAACACTGCAACCATAAATGGCGTTCCACCGACGTGACGTCTGTACAGTGTCCTTCAAGTGTGGATCCCTTTAGGGGCCTGGGCTGTCTTCTAATGTCTCCTGCGATCTGTCTGATGTCATCTCATGTCGTCACTTGGCGTCACGCAGGTAAAATAATGTATAGCATAGCCATGTATACCATAACCATGGATAGTATAGTATATAGCAAGGGGTGGAAAAGTAAGTAATGTGGAGAAGAAATGTGACGGTGAGGAGGAGGGAAAGGAGGTGGGGGAGGGTAATGGATAGCATAGCTGTGTACTACAGCATATCAAGGTGGTGGGAAAGGGAAGTGACGGTTAGAAGGAGTGATGGAAGGGTGAGGAGGGGAGCGGGCGCCATTGCGTCACAAATAAAGGTTTCTTTTCCCGCCATGGACGCCGAGCAGGCTGCATGCCTGGAACACCAGCGTCGCTGAAGTGCAGGCGAATCCCTGCTCCGCACTTTCTACAGCCTTCACGTTGAGTGCAACTACATACGTTTCTTGACCCGAAGCCCTAGCCTGGCTCTGTGGTGGAATATACTCGACTGTCACGCAGAACGCTTGGGTTCGAATCCGTCTGGGACCGCGATTTTTAGTCTTCGCGTCTATCAGAATTTTTCGCCCACCGACAAGGTCGCGGACGCCAGCACTGTATTTTCTGCGACACGGGCTACTTAACGCTATCGCGTTAACATTTCCGAAGTTTATTCTCGCCCGCATACTCGCATTCTACGGGCTGTGGTATGCGGGTACGCGTGACACGTGACTGAGGGAAAGAGTTTCATGACGTACGCGACAGGCACGTCATGTTATTCATGTCATAACCTGCTAATTGTGCATACAGCGCCCTCCTATGCCAGTTTTGGTATACCAAGTTAAGGTGACGAGCACCAGAGCGCCAAGACATATGCGGATAGATAGATAGATAGATAGATAGATAGATAGATAGATAGATAGATAGATAGATAGATAGATAGATAGATAGATAGATAGATAGATAGATAGATAGATAGATAGATAGATAGATAGATAGATAGATAGATAGATAGATAGATAGATAGATAGATAGATAGATAGATAGATAGATAGATAGATAGATAGATAGATAGATACGATGAAAGTGGCTCTGGTGCGCTAAGAAATGCTGAAATTGTGGTCGTAGGAGGCCAGAGATTTAACATAGCAGGTTATGGAAATTTTCAAGGGCATTGTAGCTAAACTGCGAGAAGAGACGTTGAAAACTTCGGCGTCGCACAGGTATTCAGTTACTGAGATTTCGGCAGGATTTTCATAAATGAAACTTGGATTTTCATTTTCTCTTTAAATAAAAACCCCTACGACAACAAAATCAACGACAGTGGAGTGTTCGATGAATGGCATTGCCCCGAACGTTTATTTCTTGATTTTGATGTGAATGGGTTTCACCCACAATAAAGCAATGTTTGGAAAGCTTCTCGATTGTTTCAAACTATTCTGATAAGATTGCGCGCACGATGCTATCCCGAGCGCCAGCGATAACGCTCGAATTTCAGATCACTCACGTATAAAAGACGACGCGTTCCGCCAGCGAACAGTTTCGACAGCTTTCGCTGCACCTTTAGCGTTGCTTCTTTTAACTGGGCCCGAGTTCGCCCAATAAAGTGTTTCAGATTTACCGGCTGCGTTTTGCTTTCTTCACTGTCACAATCCCGTGACAACATGTCAGTCTAAACTGATTTGGTGTTGTACCGCAGCTGACCTTGTACCTTAGAAAAATGGTTCGAGATGCTCTGAGACTACGGCACTCAGCAACCACACGGACCCCTGCGCTCAGCAGTTGTTGTCCTTCTCTCAAGCGCGCGCTCCAACAAACGACGGGCATTGTATTTCGGCGGGGAACGGGACGTAGACGGGCCTCAACGACAGGCACGCCAAAACTACCAGCCGCGTTACCGCGATCCGCTCAAACCCCTCTCATCCTCAGCCATATGGTTTAGCTCATATTGCGGCCAAGCGCAAGACAATGCTATATCGTGTTTGCGTCACACCGGAGCGTTGGTCTGGCACTTCAGACACGACCAAGGGGGACCAGCGTGAGAAAATTATCCGTTCTGAAGGCGTTTGAACTTGTCATAATGATCACTGGTGTAGTTCTAAAGCATTCAATATTGCTTCCCTGACGTATACAAGTCTTTTGTCGAATCCCTGGCTGCCCATCGCTTCGTGCCTCCATTTCTTTTTTGCAGATCCAAAAAAGACGGACGTTCACGGGGTGATGGAACATTGAAGAGATGAAAAAATTATGGCGGCTTCGAACCAGTGGTGCCAAGCCTGAAGGAAGAGCGGAGCTGGGTGGCCGTCCTTGTTTCCCTGTATTTTTTTCTTCCTTTTCTTTCTGTTTCTCTCTGCTTCTTGTACCTCTTTTTTGTACCTGCTGCTTTCTATTTATTTCTTTCTCTTTCTACCCTTTGTTTCTCGGCTTCTTTCTCTCCATTTCTTTGTTTCTCTTTATTTCACCCTTTCTTTCTCTTTCTGCTTTGCTCTTTTGCCCATCTCCTTTTCATGTATGTTTCTTTCTATCCCTTTCTCTCTCTTCTCTGTTTTTCGACTTTTTATGGATTTAGGTCTTTGATTTCTTCATATTTTTCTCTTTCTATTTCTCTCTACCACTTTCTATCTCTCTATCTCTCTCTCTTTCGCGTGTTTCACGTGCTCCTGCAGATTTCTCCGAGCACTTCTCCGAGCAGATTTTTCGTTTAACGCTCGCACCTGCAGCACTCGGTAGTGGGGCTTGTCCAATTCCTATGGCGCATGCACAACTGTGCATGGTTTGCACGACGGAGCACATTTTACCGATAGCTTAAACAGCTTCGCTATTGAAATTCGTGCACACGAGGTTCCGCTGGAGCCGAAGTTTCGACAAGCGGACTTGCCTTCTTCAAGGCAGCAACTTTGAAGTGTAGGTCAGCATAGCCGACGCTTTCAGTCTCTCTACAGGTCTCGGGATCGAATCCCGGCCGCAGCGGCCGCATTTTCGATGGAGGCGAAAATGAGTGAGGCCCGTGTACTTAAATTCATTTGCACGTTAAAGAACCCCCAGGTGGTCAAAACTTCCGGAGTCCTCCACTACGGCGTCTCTCATACCCATATCGCGGTTTTGGGACGTTGAACCCCAACAATTATATTATATATCGGTCTTTCTACAGAGATATTCAAGGCGTGAGACGAACACGACGCGAGAGAAAAGATTGAAGCGTGAACTTGAGAGCGATGCTGGATTCAATACACCCGTTGAGTGACGCGTTTCATCTGGAATACGAAAGTATTTTGCCTGGGAACAAGCGGAAATGCCGTCACTCAACGGCATAAGCGCACTTTCATGCTCCTTACGTTGGTGTAGGCTTTAGAATGTGTGCCTTTAGGTCACACTTAGGTTTAGGTTAGCATGAGCTTAGCCCAGCATTGTATCAGCACATTGCTGGTGTATGAATGGCCAAAGTTTGCCAATTGAATGGGATATTGCCGCTTCATAAACGAGTTGCATTGCAAGCTGCGCTAAATGCATTCGGTAAAAAAAAAGGCTTGTTTACTCTAATTAATGCAATAAACTTCGCTAACTGCGTAGCAGGTAAATCGATAAGTTTGATATTGAGCAACAAAGAAAATATACGATCCCATTAGGTGTGTAATGACAGTGCCAGCAGAGAAAAAGGATAACAGTTTTAGATATCTGAGGCAGCCAATACAATTTCGCGGTTCCGATAATTAGACGCAGCAAAGCTACTATGAGCAATCACCAGTGAAGCCGTCCCTTCAGTCAAAAAAAAAAAAAAGAGGTCCGGTGTCGGCGACCGGCTGAACACGAATGGTCACATAAGTCCCGTGACGACATACAAGTATAATATGCACAATGATTGGGTGTACAAATTAAATCCAGACCGAATTTAAGTGTCAGTCAATGTACATAAAAGTGAATCATGTGCATCAAAAGTGAACCAAGTGATTGAAGTGTGAGCAAGATTGGATCAATTGACATGAGTGGGAAATGTGAGCCAATTGATTTAAATGTGAATCAATAATGGATCGAGTGACTTAACTGAGAAGTGTGAATCAATTGATCTAAGTGAACGTGGATCAAGAATGGATCGAGTGACTTCAGTGGGAAGTATGGATGATGCGATCGAGAACGGGTCGGCTGACATGAATAGGAAGTATGAATGAAGCGATTTAGTTTGAATCAATAATGAATCGAGTGACTTGAATGCGAAGTGTGCGAAGCGTGATTTAACTGTGATTTAACGTACATTAAAGTGAATCAAGTGAATAAATAGTGTTTCAGGTGCTTTAGGGGTGACTCGAAAAGCAAGGGCACTCAGGCAAAGAAGACCTAAATAACGCTTAGGAGATAAAGCTAAGGAGGTCTAAATAAGGAGATCTTGAAAGATGACGCTTAGGATATCACAGGCAAAGGCCTGTGATCTTCTCAGCGTTAGCTTAGGGGCCCGATGACTTTTTCTGAATTTCGCAAAAACACACTGGACTCCTCTACATGCATATTAGATGATTTCCTTGCTCCTCGATCCCTTCCGCTTTTCAGCAAAGTATTAATTATACAAGCAAAATAGCGCGATGAAGTCAAAGCGCTAGGACACCAGGATAAAGAACGAATGTCTTCTGTTGAAGTAGTTTTGTTCGCAACCACCCTTTTAAAATTTTTTTATTTTTAAGGCAGTATTCTTGAAGGAAATCATGCGAAACGTTTGAGATGCTGTTGAGGTTCTGAATAACATAGTGTGGCTATTTCACTCAAGTCACGCCGTTGTGAGGAACCAGCAGTCGAACAGACAAATCTCACTGCGAGTTGCATTACGCCACCGCTGCCGCACTGCATGCCGGTACTTAGAGTACTCGGTACGTCCAGTTGCATATAGCTGGTGCATCGGCGAGCTGCATTATCGAGCTTTAGGGGCCGTATTTGGATGAATCGCGATGGTTGGGTTCACGTGATGCAAGCTGAGATGTTACAACAGCAACCTGAAGCAAAAGGACTGAGATTTACCGTGTTTGTGAATTCCGTGTGTATAATGCATGGTAATTTAGCAACAATCTACTGCGTCATAACAAGCTTTCTGCGCTACTGATGTGCCGATCAGCGACAGCAAAACTTCATACAACGTGTGCTCGATCCCCTCGTCGGGGCGATCGCCGCCAGCGGCGACAGGTTGGATACAACGTGTTTTCCGGGCACAACAGAGATCGCTTAATTAAATATATAGCGACACCTCAACCGACCTCTCATCAAAAGCGATCACGACTGGGAAGTGTCTAGCGTGAACGATACCTGTGATACAAGCCAAACATATGTTTACAGCTCGCGCCATGGATTGCACGGCGAAAATTCGACCGTGCCGGCATCGCAGCCAACTTCGCCGCCGGGATTTGCCTATTCTTTTCAAAATGTGATATTATCGCGAACGCAGCGTAAAGCAGCAACAGCGGTAACAAAGCTTAGCTTCTTATATAAGCGTAGGCGGTTCCTAATGTACGTATACATCAGAGCAGCAAGTTGGGCTAGTTGGTTGATGTTCATTCTTCAAAGGTATACTGCGCTAAAAGGAACAAGGACACAGAGAGGGGGGGGGGGCAACACAAAAAGTTAGCTGTTAGCTGTTAGTTGTGAGTCTGCGCATGTGTTGTCCCCCCTTTTCTGTGTCCTTGTTCCTTTCAGCGCAGTATACCTTTGAAGAATGTACGTATACATACCTATACACTGCAGCTTCGAAGCAATAAGGCCTAGCGACGATATCGGCGCCGAGCAATCAGCTGAGGCTGCCGCCTCCGGCCTGAGCGGGCTACTGCTCATCCGCCACATTGTGTGTGTCACTAAAACCTCTTACTGATTCATCCATGCCTTGTGCAGCAGGAAATATTTTGCCGTTCACAAGATTTCCGTGACGTTAAACTTTTGCAAACGGCATGCGGCCAGTCGTCGCCCCGCGGGTGCGCTTCTAACCTGCTTTACGGCGACCGTCTCATATTCATTCACGTTTAACGCATCACTGTGCTCGAAGTCCTGCGCTGACAACACAGTGTGCGTACATTGAAAGTACTGCTTGAACAAAAAAGAAGCGCAAAAAGCTTTCTTTTTTTTTCGTCCCATCGGTTTGTTTTTTTCCCGTCTTCGTAGTCGCGGAGAGCTCTACGTTTGGGCAAGTTATTTTCCGCAGACTGTAACTTGTATCGCTCGCGTGCTGACGTTCACTAAACATTTTTGCCCTCATGACGACAGGAACATGATTTCTCGTCTTTATTTTTTTTTTAACTAATACTTATTCAGCGAAGCGACGCGCGCGCCCATCAACACGACGAGACCGACCTGGTCACATGTAAACGTTGTCTGCTGTTCTTTTTTTTCTCTTAAAGCTAGGATATGCAGTGTAACCTGAAGCAAAATAACATACATAAGAGGTCCGGACACAGTTTAACACAGCGTTCAATTGTCTTCTGGGCCGAGGATTCATGCCAAACGACAATATACCTGAAGCACGCAGCAAGCAGCCGCACCAGCAGCGCTCAGAGTACTCCAACTAAGATGGCGGCAGTGCCGCTGTCGGAAACTCGCGCATGCGCAGATCTTCTGGTGAGATCGGTCTATTGTGGTTAGTTTCGGCGTTGGGTATTCGAAGCGTAGTGTGGGACGGCTCTCTGCCCTCCCATGAGAGATGAGCTCCCATATGAGAGTGGCTAAATCGTCAACCATTTACCTAAGCACATACAGCCAACGTCCCTTTCTAGCTCATCTTTAGGGACATCTTTGTGCTCTCCCATAGTAGAGTCCATCGTACTCTAAATCGAAATTTGTGCTAAACACAATCGAGTTGCCTCCACGCTATTGCATGTGTTGATTTATGTCCATGTAACTAAAGTCTGTTTTGTGATTCTCGCAAGCACACGTCTAGTAAGCAAATGTTATGTGCTTTTGTTATTTATGTTAACCGTCTATGATATAATGAATCTTTCTAAACACACTGCCATCGTCGGGGTATAGCGGGACAGCACATTGCTCTCCAATAGTACAGTACAATTGGTACTTAATTAAATCGTTAACCTTTTGTTCTAAACACAGTCTCCATGCACAATGAGCCCCGCCGCCGTGCACGCAACGGAGTCTTTTAGCAAGTTACGGAAATAAGTTACAGAATTACAATAACGTCTTAGCCAATGTTGGCGGTAACGCGTTACTTTCTTCGGTAATTTAGTAACGTACTCGTTACCATTTCGGAACTGTAACGGGTAAAGTACTTACGTTAACATTTTTCGGTAACATGAGGTGTCACGTTACTCGTTACTTTTTATTGCACTTATCCAGGAATTTCACACAAAACTCCTTTCATCTCATAGGCGCCACTTTCGCAGAGCTCGCCCCCACGTTCTTTTGTCGCAACGGCGGGCTGCTGCTGGCCGGCCAGGTGTGCCCTGCCACACATTTTCAGCATGGTCAGAAAACACTGCCGATCGGTAGTCGAGGCTCGTGAGAACACGCGAGCCAAACATGACAGCGCAGCACGGGGCCCGCAATTTACAATAAATTCTCAAAGTCAGTTAGAAATCGTTTCCTCTTCTCTCTACAAATGATGCCATATATCCCAGTGACTGCGCCATATACCCAAGTCCACGGCCATTGGCTGATTTCAGCATGGCGAGCTGCACAGTTACCGTGGCCTCCGCGGGATGGAGCCACGTGCTCGCGCGCGCGTTCACTGAAAGTAAAAATGGATAAAAACCAGCGGAGAACACAGGACACAGCGAAAAGAAGTCGACGGAACAGGCTGGCACTTACAACTGAACAGAAAACCGCGCTTGAAAGGCTTATTTAAACCCAGCGGCAACCACTTTGCGCATGTGCGAGCAACCAAGCTTCGCCTAAAACGAAAGTTAATCGAAAAACTTTGCTAGCAATAATCGCGTTCAAAAAGGTCATCTCTTTGCCAGATAGATGCACTGACGTGTCCCTGACACAGTCATTACCCCGTTTCTTTATGTAAAACGAACTCTAAAATTTCACTTTCGTTCTTTGTCCCGCCCCTGCCCAAAACGATAGTGCTTTCAAAAGCAGGACTGCACTCGCACTGCCTGCAGTGGCTCGGCAGATGAACACCGTCACTCATGGGAAGGGAGGCCCTGTGTTCCCTGAGGCGGTCGTTAATACAACGGCCAGTTTGGCCGATGTGTGCTTTGCCGCACGATAGAGGGATGTGATAGATGACACGTGCGGCGCAAGGCACAAACTTCGAAGCATGGTTTGTGCCACTTGTAGACCTTCTCTGCGCATTCCGGTTGATGCGGCTGCATAGACCGCTCAACTTTCGCGGGGCCGAGAGCACACTTACTTTTGTCGCTTTTCGAGCGACAAAAGTAGATTTGTGGTCATGCCACATGTGCACAAGCTGTTGCACAGTATCAAGAAGGTGGCCAACAAACATGGCATGCGCCATGTTTATTGGCCACCTAACTTTTGCGCAACACTGGACGTACGTGTTGCAGCCTTTAGAAAAGTACACTGCGTAGGAAGCGAGATAAATATTGCACGCTGTGGTCAGTTTATCAGCTTTGGCCTGGCCACAACTAGCGGCCGTAGCTCAGTGGTCATCGTTATACTGTGGCCGTCACAACTCGCGGTTGTTTTGTTGTCTACAAGTGTGTTTGTTACTGTGGTGAGATATCGCGTGCAACGTGAGCAGTTTGTTTGTCACCTCGCGTGCATTGTGTTCCTTCCACCTGCTTTTCAGTGTTTGGCGTATTTCACCAAGTTTTAATTTTCTGTGAGTTCCCGCGTGTTCCCCACTTGTCCTAATAAGGGGAGTGTTACGACACTGAAAGCACCAACAACAATAAACGAATTTTGGCAGTTGAGCGTCTTTCACTTGCTTCATTAAACCGTTTTAGCTGGGCGCCCGCGGCAGTAACGATACGATGCCGCTGGTACGCATGTCACGTCGCTTTAACAACGGTGATGGTATCATTCGTACCTTCGGCAATACGTTTGAACGCTTAATAACGGCATACGAAACTGTGTTTCTGATAACATTCCACGTTTAGGAAATAACGACGCCTTTCGTGAAGAATTACGAAGCTTGTTGCAGCCTTATTATACAAGGCTGTTTCTGATGTACTTTATTTCCCTGCTTTTCTTGTATCATCGTATTATTTGTGTTTTGTAAACATATTCTGTTTACCCCTTCTGAAGCTTACCCTGACATATGCTTTGCGACATTAGTTTATATATCTTGTGTGTCCCTGTATTATCATTTATATCGATTGGTTCCTTTGAAATACTTCAATCGCATTCCCTCGCTTTCTTTAGTCCCCTTAACCATAAGTTTAACGTAATCAATGGTTCTCACGAGGAACCCACAAAGGCAGGCGCAACATAAAGAAAGATAGTTTAAATACTTACATTGAATTGCCCCTCCCTTACACAATCCCCTAAATTAGCCTATACGTATATTAATTATTTATTAATGAACCAAATAGCTGCAAGCAATGGTTCTCACGAAGAACACATATCGTCCAGTGTCACATAACGAAATATCCTTTAAATACTTACAATGCGCTGCCTTTCGTTTCTCATTCCCCTTATCCCCTTACATATATATATATATATATATATATATATATATATATATATATATATATATATATATATATATATATATATATATATATATTAGCCTATGAAATGTATTATTAGTTAATGAAGCAATCAAACATGAGCAATGGTTCTCACGAATAACACACAGTGGAAGGTGGAACATAACGAAATATTGTTTAAATACTTCCGATGTATTCCCCCTCTATTACTCCATCCCATAAAAAGGGCTTAAAAGTGTGTTAACTATTAATGAATCACTGATCGAATGGTGGATGGATACAACTTTATTAAACGTCCGGCAAGGTTTAAGGCGACCCGGACTTAGGTCTGCCATCGGGGATCGTGAAGGCGCAAGTCGGCAAGCTCACTCATGAGTCGACTCACTCAAGCTCACTCAGACTGCTCACTCAGACTGCGTCTGAGTGAGCCGGGTGAGTAATATTTTGGTGAGATTGAGTCCGAGTGAGTCCGGTTGAACAAAACTTTAGTGAGTATGAGTCCAATTAAGTGAGTCCAGTTGAGGAAAATATTAGTGAGTCTGAGTCCGAGTGAGTCCGAAGCTCAAGATATATTTCTTGAGTGAGCCTGAGTGAGCTCCACCTTTAATTGCCGGCATACGGTCCTGTCTACTCATCTTCAGCATTACTATCAGCCTTATATTGGCTTGCGTTTGTACTAAAGATTATTCGTATATATATCTCAGCACACTAGCACTCGTGCGGCACCTCAATATTTATTGATCAGAGGCGCGGTTAGGGGAAGGGGTGCCATGACCTTCCCCGGCAAACTCTTTCATGGGACGTTCTTGATAAAAATATCTCGTGTGAGTCGTGTATTGTATAAAAATGTCCGTACTGGATTGAAACCACCGAAAACTCGTATTTGAACATACAAGATCAAAAGGCGCATCGTAGTGCACTGATTATGACAGATATTGGCAGTTAAGAGCATTGACACCAAGATCGAAAAAAGCTAATTTTACGCCAACGGACTCACGAGTCGACTCACTCAGGCTCAGGTGAAGCCGTGAGCCTGAGTCTGAGTGAGTCCGGCTAAGTAACATGCTGGTGAATTTGAGCCTGAGTGAGTCCGGTTGAGATAAAGTTTAGCGAGTCTGAGTACGAGCGAGTCCGGCTGAGGAAAATTTTGGTTAGTTTGAGTCCGAGTGAGCCCTCAGAGCAAAATATATTTGTTGAGTGAGTCTGAGTGAGCTCCAATTCTTTTGCCGACCTACGCGTCAAGGTCTTGTCTCAACGCCGCCTCACGGGCTTTCTGGATTGCTCATGACTGGGTGCCGAGGTCTGAGCTGCGCAGAGCGGCTGCCAACCTCAACGACAGGGTCTCTGGAGTAACTGCCATCATTCCGATAACTACATTACACTCCCACAGCCATAGGTCGGCAAAAAATGTGGAGCTCACTCAGACGCACTCATGAAATATATTTTGCCCTTTGAGCTCACTCGGACTCCGACTCACTGAAATTTTTTTCAGCCGGACTCACTCGGACTCAAACTCACCAAATTATTACTCACTCGGACTCAGACTCACGGCTCTATCTGAGTCTGAGTGAGTCTGAGTGAGTGGACTCATGAGTCCGTGAGCGTATGTTTGCCTTGTCGACCATGGTGTCAATGCTCTTTCACGCCAATATTTCGCATAGTTGGTGCTCTACTTGTCTGTCCGTCCTCTCTGTCTGTCCGTGTGTTGCTCTGCGCTACAATTTTTTCCTTCAGAAGTCATGAACCAACTAGCCCAACAAAACGTACTGCTAAACTCACTTACACTCACTCATAAAATATATTTTGCCCATAGAGCTCACTCGGACTCAGACTCACCAAAGTTTCCTCAACCAGACTCACTCGGACTCGGACTCACTAAAATTTTTCTCAACCGGACTCACTCGGACTCAAGCTCACCAAGATATTACTCACCCGGACTCACTGAGACTCAGACTCATGGCTCGATCTGAGTCTGAGTGAGTCTGAGTGAGTCGACTCATGAGTGAGTTTGCGGACCTATGCCCACAACACATGTTTGAGTGCTGCTGGCCCTTCCTGGCAAAATTGGCACGTGTCATCTTGCTGCTTATTTGAAAAGATTAGTTTCATGTGGAATGGGGTTAGGGGAGTTGTTCGTCTGGAGCTGTTCACACGCAACGGCGTCCTGATAACTTGGGACTCGGCGGTGGGTACATCCTTCTAGCGTTTATATATGCTTTTCTTATGTCATTACATCTAGTGAGCATATCCTGTTCTGCGCGAGTAGTTTTCTGTGTCGTGCAAGAGGCGTGTCCCTGTTCGGCGTGAAAGTACGTGTTAATGAATGAATTATTCGTATGCAACGATTCTCACGAATAGCGCGCAGCGAGTGGCCAGCGCAACATAGCGAAAGACCGTTTGCCGACACGCTCGGATGTTTCGGGAAACAACGTCGTTGTCGTCTTGTCGACTTAAGTCACACTTACGAGAGAGATGTAAGGGCGGCGCATGCAAAGTTAAGCAGTCTGCGACAGCTTATTATGCTTGCGTGGAGGAACGTTCATTCCTCGACGCGTGCCCTTTTCTCTCTCACTACGCGATGATATCCTTACGACCATTCTCCAACGAGATTAGGCTCTTATCTCCTCTCGAGGCCTTTCTCTTCGCCTCCTACGTCATAAACGCCGCTTATACAACCCCCGCCAGCCAGCATATCGGCCGCTGCCGGCGTCGCCGTAAACTAAGAAACACCGGCCGTAGGGACCTCCCTCATCAGCCAATCGCGTCGCACTTCCGGCCCGAGGCGGCCCGGAAGCAATCGAGCCTCTCTGGCCAATCGCCGCCGCTGCCCCGGAATGACTTCGGCGCTGGACGTTATTCGGACGTATAGTTTTCCCTTGCTCGCGCTTTCTCACTCTCTCTCTCTCTCCCTCGTCTAGGTTCTCGACCGCGACGAGGCACCGGAATTGACTGTCGTGACGACGAGGCGAGGCCGTTGGGTGCTCGTCCGGTGGTTGGGCGAGCGAAAACACTTTAGCGAGAAAGTCGTAAAACTCGAAAGTGCTGCCTTCGCTTCGGTGTATATATGCGCTCTAGACGTACGCAGGTCGCGTTGAGGCGCTATATATGCGAGCTCTAGAGAGGGAAAGGGTGAAAGAGAGAAAGGAAGGGCAGCCCGTTCGTCGAAGCGTGTGAGATAGTGGTGTATTTGGTGGGTATCGGAAGACGACCGTATATGTAAGACACGTACGCGCGACACTCTTGCAGCCTCTTGCTTGCGCTGTGTTGGAGTTAGTACAGTGCAGCATTGGTGAAGATGCCGTCGTGTGCAGGACTTGAACATCGAACGCTAAGCGTGACGGGTTAGCTTATTCCTTTATAGTACAAGATAAATCAGCTGACCTGAAATAGAAAGTATGAGAGCATTATCAGTGAAAATATTTGGTGCTTTTTGAAAACCCGTTTGAGAATAATCTTGGGGAAGTGAAGCGATGAGTTATCATCATCATTCAGTATTACCCTGAAGGTGCCTCATCAGACTTTTACAATATGGCGGAAGGAGGCAGGAGTGTACAGTTAGAGCAAATATTATCACTCTTACAAATAACAACATGAGATGTCTAATTTAAGAGGGAAGGTCTGGATTCTAAGAACTTACATAATACACATGGTTAAATTGAAAGCAGCCGAGACCATATTTGTAAAAATTTCTTAATTTTGGCAGAGGACGCTGGAAAAGAAATCTAATTTATTTGAATCGGTCTAACTATATAAATTGTTAACGAGCAGCACAGGAACGCACGTCACGCCCTGCGTGATTCTGATAAGTCTTAATTCCTACTCAAAGTAGGCTTAATTCTGTCGTCCCCTGTCAGAAGCAGTAGTTAAGAAATCTCGGACATAGAGACGTTTCCATCTTACACACTACGAGATAACACAGGTAGTGTGGTTTAAAACATCACACAAAACACTGCACCAGAATACAGTGAGCTCAAAAAATGGGCTGTACTTTTTATCGCGCTCTCGAACGACGACACAGTGGCAACACCTCGTCGCCTCGCTTGCACCTTTTCACAACGATGCACCCTTCTTGTCGGCGTGTAGGAGTGCTCGTCTCAGGAACACCCCTCACGGCTCGAGTCATTACACACTTTTCTCTTTCGTTTCGTGTTTTGTTTTCGTGCGGGTTTTATTGCCACCGGATGGCGAGCCCGGGGTACTCCGGGAAAAGTTTTACAACCCTTTTCTTGGGCACCCGCTTGGTCGCCCCTAAAGCCTCGGACCCGCTACTTTACAAGTTGTTCTTTTTTGTGTTGTTCTTTCTTCGTAGGGCTTTCGGTCTCACTTATTTCATTCATTGCTCGAGGCCTGCCTGACTCGGGCGTTCTTTACGATCTCTATAGAGTCGCGGCGATACAGTGTGTCTGCCCGTCGCTTGCGCACGTTCAAGCATCACTCGGTCGCCGATGTTAACGGAGGGGCTTGCACATCAACAGCGGTGCCAGGTTGTTTTATTATACGCTCCCTGACTTATGCGCGTGGAACAAACGCGATAATGAACTCCGGGGATGTCGTTGAAACTGGCGTTGTAAAAAGGACGTGGCCCGAGGTGAGATGCTATTTTATGAGAAATGTTCTCGCCGTCAATGATTCCGTGTATGAAGATGCGTATTTACGACGAACGCGAGTTATACGGTCATACGCGGCATTGCCAGGCGGGTGGCATATTCTGAGTCGCTAGTTCTGTAAAGAGAGAGAGGGAAGGAGGGAGGGAGAGAGAAGCGAAAGGAAAAGGTAGGGAGGTTAAGCATGCTTTAGCTCGGTTGGCTACCCTACTCGTGGTGGGGGGGGGGGGGGGAGGGAGAATAATAGATAAGATAGAGAAGAAAGAACAAGAGAAATAAAAAGAAGAAATTAACAGTTCGTGAGAACACACACCACACGAACTCGCGCTCGTAGTCCACAGACGTTCTCGAAGTCCAGTCGTCTTCAAGTAGCAAAGCAGGGCTTTCGTGGCCTTGAGCATGCGCAAAACTGTGGGCGAAGGTCACAAGATTTTGGTTCCTGATAGTGGACTTGCATCAAGACGATGGAGCTTGGCTTCTAGAACACGTCCTTGAGTCTGGTAGAATGGACAGTGGCACAGAATGTGCTCAATCGTCTCCCCACAGCCGCGTAAGCTGCGAGCCTCACTGTTGGCCATTCCAATGAGACCCGTACGTGCATTCGTAAATGCCGCACCCAACCACACGTGACACGGCAATGTGGCATCGCAACGGGAGAGTCCAGATGGCTAACGAAGTCGTAAATTATGCTCTATAGAATAAAAGCGCAAGATGAGAAACCCTGTGTATTGCACTGCAGAAGTGGGATGTAGCGAGCAAGTAATTGCAGTTCGGAAGCTCGGCCCTTGCCAACGAGCTGATTTTTAGCGCCCAAATTTAGAGCCCAAATTTTACCTCATTCAGAGGGGTCGAGAACTCCTCTGTGCGTCTGTGTTTGTCCATCGAAGTTAATCGCATACGGCAGCCTGGCAACAACGACTTGTGACGACATGAGCTGCGTTCTGCACGGTGGATGGGTGGTGTTAAGATCTAGAACCAGACTTCCAGTGATGGCTCCTTTATCTTGATGGAAAGGAATCTCGAAGGACTTAGATTTCGTCTACTGAATGCGCCAGAATGACGTCGCAGTCGCCGTCGTTGCGGACACGGCTTCCGTGCGCCGTTACGCGCATAGTTTCGTTTTCGCATACGGCGGCTCGTTGGTCAGTCGGAGGCAATTCGTGCCTGTCGTTCCCTGCTCTGTGTGGTTCTTATTGCGTAATCGACAGTGCTGCGGCTACAGAAACATACTCGAATGTCTGAAAAGCCTGGCTTTTGAATACACTATGCAAAAATTACTGGCAGCTCCGTTAGTTGCAGTATTCTCGCTCGACCTCACCACTAGTCAGATCAATCAACCGCAACATGTGTGCCACCGTAGATTCATCAGCTTTTTAACTACCCAACTACTTCTGGAAGAAACAAGTCAAACCTAAATCTTTACAACTGCCTGTAAGACCATCTATAACCACGACTAATAGACAACTGACGAGGGTAGCGAAGCGGGCTTGTTGGTCTGTCATGGTTCTTGGATGTGGGCGCGAAAAGACAAGGACGAAGGGAAGAAGACACACGCACTGGCGCTACTGACAACTAAAGGTACGCAAGATAAGTCCACCACCACAGGTTCGCCCACCCTTAAGAAAGCGATTGTAGCGGTGGTTCCTTACATTCATCAAGTATCGCATAACCTTAACAAGATTGCAGGCAAATCTAACACCCGTGTTCTGTTTTCCGTCATATAAACTAGGTAACTTGTGCAAGAAAACTAACCCCGATAAGAAGGTTAGTATAATATGCCCGAAGAAACACAGTAAGCCATTTGTTCAATGCAAAACATGCGTCGTTTACCGGATTCCTTTGTCATGCGGCCGGTTTTACATTGGGCAGACCGGCCGCTACCTCAATGATAGGCTCAGAGAGCACAGAAAGAAAGTGGGCAAGACGCCCCCGGACGGGTTTTTGGCGCTACACTGCCATAAATGCACGTGCCAACCCAATTTTGAACAGACTGTTGTAGTTGGCAAGAACAAGTCCGAAATCACTAGATTAGTAATCGAAGCTGAACAGATAGACTATTTTGGCCAAAGGTGTGTTAGCAAAACGTCACTATCCTTGAGCGAGAAGGAATTAGACTACCTGCGTATGTGTTAAGGTCTGTGTGGTTGCCGGTGATGCAGAAGTAGTCAATTTCGTCATAGGAGGTTTTCAACCCGATCATGTTGTTGATTGTATTGCTGGTTTTTCATGTTATATGCTAGTTGTCACGTGAATGGCCCGCGACAGGGCCGTTAGGCTAGACCTGCCGGTAGTGATGCAGAACTATCGATGGTGCTATCGATACTATCGATAGCTGAGTCACTATCGAACTATCGATGGTAAAAGATACTATCGATAGTGCTATCGACAGTAAAAAATTCGATGGTACTATCGATAGTGTAAAATCAACAGCATGAACTCATTGCAGAATAAACATGTTTCCCCGCGCGGGCGGTACGTAGTGGAGTCGGAGGAGCGGAGCAGAATGAAGGGCAAGGGAGTTGACATGTTCTTCGCCAGAGGGCTTTGCTCACACGTGAAGTCAAACTGTTCAGCTGTAGCGGAAAAAAAGGCGTTACACGTGGTGGAACTGCGTGGCTTCAAATTTACATTTTATGATATCAAAGTTTAAAAAAAGTATATATGGCCTAGGTTTGTTAATTGTAAGGTGTAACTGGTTGCTTTTAGATGTGAATTTATTGATGGACATATTCCGCCATTTTCACTGCGGAAATAATATATTTCTTTCCCGAAAGCTTGCTTTTAAATTACGCGAATCCGATAGCAGGCTATCGCAAATATTTTGGCAATATGGCCGGCCAGCAACAGCATTATTATTCACACCACTATCGATAGTATGGTCACGTGGTTGTGACGGTGAAGAATGCTGCAGCGAGACTGAGAAATACGGAGCTCTTTATGTGGGCCAACTTGCACTCAGAAAATCAATACTCAAAATACAAGCGATACACGCTGCGCACTGATAGCGGCCAGAACAGTCGTCGGCCGTCGAGTAATCTGATCATCGGTGGAACGCGTCGTCTTTTATACATCATTCATGGAGCAGTTCCAGCATTGTCGCTGGTGCTCGCGTAAGCTCTCGAATAAACCTTACTATTCATGTCCGATGCGTAATCTTAACAGAATAATCTCAAACAACCGTGAAGCTTCTCAAACATTACGGCGCGATCTGCTTCAAACGTTAACAGTCTTTGTGGTTGAAACCCGAATACATCAAAACAAAGCAATAAACACGCGTGGCAGTAATATCGCTAGTAATATTAACGATGGTACCACTGATTGCACTATCGATAGTTTGTCGATAGTAGTGCTATCGATAGTTTGTTTACACTATCGATAGTTTCAAAACAACTATCGATACTATCGATAGTCAATTTACCGATAGTTCTGCATCACTACCTGCCGGTCCCAACGTGGGAGTAGCCGGGTGGCGCGGGGCAACCTCTGCGTCTGCACTGGGCTCTCAATAAAGTTGTACTCTCTCTCTCTCTCACGTGAATGTCGTATGCAAAAATAGGTATATAAGTAGGCTTGGTGATTGAAAATAAACTTTTTTTGTTGTCAGTAGCGCCAGTCTGTGTGTCTTCCTCCCTTCGTCCTTGTCTTTTCGCGCCCACATCCAAGAACAATAATAGACAAGTAACGTGCAAAGAATTGAAAAAAAGTTTTGTTATTCTTCGAAAGCATTTGATTTGGAGACCTCAATATTTACTCGTCCTTTTATGCGGATTTAAATCTAACTATTGATATGAATATCGCTGTGAATATTTATGACAACATAAATATTAATAACGGTTTTGAGCGCAGATTTCTTTGAAACTTTCCTGATTCCTCATTCTCCGCTTGGGTACATTAACATGCTCCTACACCGAATAGCATGACAGGTCATAGACACATCGGCAGAAGCCTTAGCGTTTGACTAAAAACGCACCTTCCTTTAGAAAAATTGTACTATGAAACCTGTGCCTTGCTCAATAGCCACCTATTCTAGAATAGAAAAAGAAGGGGGCATTCGCTACCATTTTTCTTCTATTTTTTTTAAAATAAGCAATGAATTTTAAAACATGCACGCAATAAACGAACAAAGAAAACCTTGCGTTGGCACTTTCGTTTCAACCTTTCGAAATCCACGCGTACACCCCGACTCGACGTTCTGTTTCCGACCTGTCGTCTGCTTCAAGAGGCGTGACGCGTCGTCTGCAAACGCGGCGCGCGAAACTCCGGAACCGGAAATTGAGAGCCGTGTCGGGCAGCACGGTTGTGCCCCGCCCCCATTCAGCCCTTCGTCCACTTTTCGCACGCACCGGAAGTGTCGGGGAACAACACAAATCCCGGAAATACGACCACAAATAAGCCGGATACCCCGCGCTCGATCGCGAGAGCCCCCGCTTTTAAACGTAATAATAAACTGCCCGTGCCCTCACCCCGCTCCTCCCTTCTATATGGACGCCATTTTTTTGCTTTTACCAGTTATGATCGTCTGCACGAAGCTGTTGTCTGCTACTATTGCTGCTGCTTCTGCTGCTTGCCCATGAGTGTGTCTTTATGGGATTTCGAGAGTGAGTCATGCCTGCCCACAGCGCATGCGTCGAAGTAACGTCAAATAGAAGGATACATGAATAGTAAAAAGAAGCTAGCGGTCTCTCTTTTCTGCTGACATTTCGGGGAAGGCCCTTTCTGTCTAGATACGTCGCGGCAACTTTCATTCACAACCCTGTTTTCTGTTTCAATGCTTTGTGTGTCTAGAAGCTTGACAAAAACTCTGCATTGGTTTCGAAGAATACGAAAGAAAAGAATGAACGTCAAGGAACACGGGAACTAATAAAGCCACAGAGAAATATGTGAAGTTACGTTCCCCACTCATCCGACATTCTCAGCACTCCATTGAAAAGGGCAGTTACAACAGTTATGAGTGGATAGCAGGCATATGTCTACAGTATCTGGCATGGTACAACAGCAACTAGCATTGGCAAGGTCATAATGGCTTCCTAGTGGACCTTTTACTCAATATTAATAAACCTGGTAGTCAATACGTCGTCCTGATTATAGTTTTGCACCAAGCATTAGATTTCATTTGCAGATTGTGCTTTCGAGATTGCGTGTGTGTCTTTTTGTTTTTTTTTTTCAGTTGCGTCCAATATAATTCTTACGTTAAACCCCAGTTTTACGCTACGCATAGTTCTTCGCATTTAAAGCGAAATACAGACAGAGAGGCAATCGTACGTACATGTAAAGTGCGCAAGCATAGCAACTCGGCACGGGAAATGGGAACGGTGTGGAGTATGCGTTACGCACCCTAGGCGTCGCACCTCATTGATTTCTCTTTCGCCAGTCACTTCCACTACGGGACTCTTTTGTTCTTGACATGCACTTCGGTTCACTTCCTGTCTCCCTCCACTCTAGCTGTCTTTCATTCTTTCTTAGAGTCATTTCGTTTTTTCCCGCTGGCGTTAATCGATTTCGTGTCACAAATGCCAGCAGCGACGCCGACCTGTAGTGGCCACTCAACCAAAAGAGCATTCTGCATTTTCTATTTTTTTTTCTAACGCCTCGCCTTTTCCCGGAAGCTTTCAGGGGCTCACGCACTCCGCGTTCTGTGAACGTTGGGTGAGTTTCGATTTCTGTTTGTCACCTACATAAGCGCCCCTCTAGCGGTAAATAAAAGAACTGTCAACGGCTCTATACCGGTCGCGTCGTGACCGGCGCTCGTTCGCCACGACTCACGTGCAAGTCGAAGTGGCTTTTAGAGCGCATTTGAAAAAAAAGCGCCGGATATCTTCGAGCGCCGCTTTCGGCCACATTTGTGGACGTTGTTTTAACGGAGTCATTTGCTAAGAACTAAGTTCGAGTCGATTGTATCCTTCGTTTTCTCTTTCTTTCGTTCTTGCCCTTTTTCGTTGCTCAGACATGCGTATAGCGAGCCATTTCTTCGGCGAGAGTCGATGCTTTTGCTTTCATCATAGTTTCGTTATGAAACTCTACGGCGTTAATATATCGCGCGTGATCCATGTGAAGGCAAAGCCTTCCCGAAGCCTTTCAGTGGCACGTGACACACTTGTTTTTCTTCCAAGCACTTCCGGTCGAGCACTTACTTCCGGTTTTCCGAATATCCAGGAAAAATTCTGTAAAAAATAAAACTGGCACAAAATCGGTGGTTCTGGCTCAGGTTAAGAGTTATATATGTGATACATGTGACACCGGAGCATAGGTTTACTTAAGATAAGAACCAATTAACTGTCAGGATAATTAATTGAAATTAATTTAATGATTTTATTGAAAGAGCAGTTGCTGTTCTTGTGAGCAGCTGGTATCATTGTGGCACCTGGCGGAGCAGATCTAAACCACGCGCTTCTTTGTATGAGGCCTCCGAGATCTGCTTCGGCAGCGCACGACACAAAATTAACTCGAGAATACACCAGGCGACACGAATGCCAAAGTGCGAGTTCCATTACCAGAAACCTAATTCAAGTATTATGGTCCCCTCCAATTTTTTTTTCCGCACTGTGCGCGATAACTGCGACGGACACCGGCGGCGGCGTCGGCGGCCAAGAACCACGCCACAAAAATCGGCTGCTTCTGTAAGCTCATGACAGCTTACGCAGCGAAAGAAGAGGTTGCCAACGCAACTCCGGAAAAACTGTGCACAGACAATTTCTTTTCCTGTGTGTGGGTGTGGCTGTGATCAATTACGTAAGATTCCTTCAATTAATGAAGAACACACATATTCCGCAGCTATGAAAATTTCGCAGGAGAAAACACCTTCCTGTAGCATTGTAATTCAACAAAGCGCCGCATAATGTCACTGCTGCTGCCGTTTACACCGCATACGTCTCCGATGCTTACGTGTTTCGTAAACAGTGCACGGTATCGCATACGAACGGGCTCAATATCTATGTCGCTTACTGAACAGAGATAGCGCATAAAGATTGTGTAGACGTTGCGCAGCGTGAATGATACAGCTATTATCAATGCAGCGCAGGTACCTTCAGGCTGTCACATGCCCAACGAAGAGATAAATGCATAACGCAGCGTGCAAACGATTACAAGCTTCACGTGCTGTGTGTACACTGTAAGGCAAATCAAGGTTATGGCGCAGCGTGTTTCCGTACCCTAAAAAGCGCAGCAGCTGAACTTCCAGTTGACGTCACATGGTGGAGAGTCACGTTAGCTAACAGAAACTTTACATTGACAAATAAAAAAATTCAGGAGCCCTTCTCTTATCAGACATGCTTAGCAGTGCAACACTTCAGTTGCTACAGGCATCAACGCCGGTCACACATTCATATCCAGGCAACAATGAAGTGTGGCAACGTGAAATGACAAGTCACCTCGATAAAGGATCAGACTGCCAGATCACAACAAGCCCACGATTGGGAGAGCATCGGTTATTGGAGAACGGTGCATACAAATAAGCACGCTACCGGACCACTTTCGAGGGCCGTATGACACCCGCATTTCTGTTCACTCGCCGTCGCTGTGCTTGTCGCGTACGATTCCGTCGCCACCCAAAATCTGTAGCTCATAAAAGCTGCGCTTGAAACTTAAGAGGGAGCATTACGCCACGCATACAGCCTCGGTAGGCGAACGCTCTGCGAAGCCAGCAGTGTCGGCCAACCACGTGACATTTTCCGTCCAGGTCGCGAAAGGAATGAGACTTGCCGAGACTTTGGGGTTTGGTGCTCGTTAGCTTTCAATCGAAGCACGCTTATTCGGCGCAGACCGGCCGGCTCACGGAGGTGGTTCAAGAACAGAACTTAACCGAGAGTATACGTTCCCGAGTGCTCTGACGCTTGATCACGTGTTGCGCATTGCTTTCTCCCAACTTTCTCCTTCTACCATGAAAATCGACGTGTGACGTCATAACACCGCCACAATTTGAATGCCAGGAAAAAATCCTGCCTGCCATTGCATAAGCATCGCTATTTTGCAAGTGTCAGTGGTTGGCGCGTGTAGCTGGGAGGGGCCAGTAAGTTACGCCGTTGCGCTTCGCGGCTCTAATTATTAGATGTGAAGCATCTTATAGCGGAGTTCGGAGTTGCGGTGGTGGTGGTGGTGTGCGGCGTGACACCCTTACTGCGCATGCGCAAGCCCTCTCCACTTCCCCTCTCCCCACCCCTCTCCACTTTCTCCCTCACCACTCCCCCTCTGAGACGCGGGCTCTACATGCCAAAACACTGCTTCGCATCGCCTCATGGTCCCCTTTAGCGAGAAGTGGTGTGGTTATTTTATCAGAATCACTATAATGCCACAACCAGAGTCGAAAGCGACGTGCGGCGCTACCAGGGGACGTCATACGTGAAGTTTCTGATCAGGTCACGTGATTCTCCAGCATGACGGCAACCGGAAGTTATCCTACTGCGCTCTCTAGGACATGTACACGGTTCAGGATCTACTAGCGTTTGAAGGTTCTTTCCTAACGGCAGTATTGTGCTTCTCGAAAACATACCGATATCGGCGTCACGTATTCCTGGAGGTGTATCCTATAGACAATGACCAGGTGAATGTGTCGTGTTAATTACACTTATCACATTGTTCTGCCCCTGATGAAACACGTTGTTAACTTTCATTGCCGTCTACTGCATTATTTATACATCTTTGGCAATATCCTCATATCAAGTAGTTATGGCGCATCGGCGCGTCACGTATGCTAACCTTGGTGACTCAGTGCTCGCGTAGGTGTTGATCCGAGCAAGGAACGCGCAACTATTGTTCATTGTGTGCTTCCTTAATGAATTATGCACAGTAAGGAAGCACACACCAAACGCGCTTCCTTACTGTGCACTCTACAGCAAGGAACACTTCTTTCTCATTGAACATATCAACTAATATCGTGTAACTTGTATCATAAATATGAAGTTTGCTTCGCCTGTCTGTTCTCTCACCTGCAGCCTAAGCAGTCTGACCAGCTTCGTAGCTTCAGATCGTCGTTAGTGAAGATCAAGCGAAAATCGTCGGCCTATATTCGAACGTATACGGTATGTAGCGGTCGGGCACCGTTCGGACAACGGTCAAACAGGATGTACAGAGTCCGCGAGCTGTCGTCGCGGGAACTCACGCTGCCGCTTCGGCAAATCTCTGCGGTGTCCGCGTTCTGTTTCTGCCCAGTCCGGCGGGAGGGCCGACTCTTCGATGTTTGCCGTACCAATTCCCAGCCGGTAGGCAGGCAGGCCGTGATGCCTGTCGGGTCCGAAACCACCTATTCGCTGACAAGCCTGTAGGGAAAAGACCTTAGACAAGCCAAGCCGCGCTCCCTCTCCCCCTTTCCTTTCCTATATTACTAACACTTCTTCCTTCTCACCCTCGCTCCTTTCTCTACACGCGACACATCCACCCTGCCTGATTCCTGCACTCCCCCCTCCTTTATCATGACACCAACAGTCCAGTGTTTGCGGGAGTCCCGTTCTGCAGAGCTTTTGTCCCCGTTTATTGCTCTCGCTCACAGTTGGGGATTGGGTGCCATTGAAGATTTCTTTTCTTTTTTTTTTTTGTCTCTGTCGTCTTTCTTGCTTCGTCACGGCGTATCCATCATTGTCGCCGATCGGGTGCCCGTCATTTATATTCAGGTCAGGGCGCGAACGCTTTTCACGCTGGACACTGTATAAGTGCGCGCCTGAGCGCTCGTACGTTGGCAACACTGGATGTGCAGTGCGGAGGAGTGTGTGTCGAATTCCCTGGACGGGATCAGGGTTGCAGAAAACGAAAATGTAGGCTTACAAGCGATCAGAAGTCGTTGCCCAAAGAAACGTGTCGATCGTATTTTGATTTCAACGGAGGGCTTTTTCAGTGATTTCGTCGTGCGCGTTACAGCGCCAATTCAAGTGCTTTCATTTATTAAGCTTACATTTTAAGCATACATTAAACTTATATTTATTAAGAAAGAAAGAAAGAAAGAAAGAAAGAAAGAAAGAAAGAAGAAGAAGAAAGAAGAAAGAAGAAAGAAAGAAAGAAAGAAAGAAAGAAAGAAAGAAAGAAGAAAGAAGAAGGAAAGAAAGAAAGAACAAAGAAAATTACGAGCAGTAGGTAAGGCGCGCACAAACCAAGCTTCACTGGCCCCATTTTCCAGGTAGAAGAAGGGCTCCTGAATTTTTTTGTAAAGCGTTCCCGAAATGCCAAGCAGAGTTCGAGCTGTACTTTTATTACTTTACCAATTTTTGTCTTGCTAGCTCACGCGCTTATCCCCGTGGTTGTTTACCCACTTAAACGCATGTTTGCTCATCTTATCTATTGTAAATGTACATTAGATACATTACGAACTTACATATTTGCGTACTTACATGCTTGCTCACTTATCTATAAACAAGATTATCTGCTATCTTAATTGCCGAATCGATCCCTTGAATTCTAGTTTGATTACACGAGCCGTAGGCCAACTTGAGTAATCATTTGCTCAGGTGCTTAATTACTCGCTTATCTGCAAGCCCCATTATTTGCTCGCCTAACTGCCTATTTACTTGTTACCGCCCTCGCTTCATTGCACAAGTTGCGATTGTGCAATTATTTGCTCTTGTATTTGTTTAGCTGTTTTCTTCTTTGCTGATCCATCGCTAAATATTTGTTGTCTTGTCCCTTGCTCACTCACTAACTCGTCTATTTCTTGCTCACTTATTCTCACATTAACAGTAACACTGTAAGCTTATATTTCTACTTTTTTTACATTACAGTAGCTTGGATGAAATATATTGCAAATTGCAGACAACACAATGTAGGTACGTAAAAAGAATTAGAAGTTTGTTAAGAGAAAACAACCAAGTGGCACATTAAGAGTAACACTGTAAGCTTATATTTTTACATTGGTTGACATTACAGTAGCTTGGATGAAATACATTGCAAATTGCAGACAGCACAATATAGGTACGTAAAAATAATTAGAAGCTTCTTACGATAAAACAGCCAAGCGACGATGACAGAAACACAGAAAGATGATGTGACGAATACACGCGAGCAACATGTGAACATATCGTTAAACATTTATAGAACGAAAATGTAAATCCTTCAAGGCAATAGCGAAAAATGCAATAAAAGAAACTAGGACAACTTGTAGCGTAAAAAGGGGCAAACCGCATACGATTCCTTAACTTGTTTTGAAATGCAAGGCTGCTATATATAACAAAGTTACACAAGTTCATTTGTAACCACCAGCAACACCTATAGGTCGGCAAACTCATCCATGAGTCGATTCACTCAGAGTAACTCAAACTCAGATCGAACCGCGAGTCTGAGTTTGAGCGAGTCTGGGTGAGTAATATTTTGATGAGCTTGAGAGCGTGTGAGTCAGGTTGAAAAAAACTTTTAGTAAGCCTGAGTCCGAGTGAGCACGGTTGAGCAAAGTTTTTGTGAGTCTGGGTCTGAGTGAGCCCTAAGCGTGAAATATATTTCTTGAGTGAGCATGAGCGAACACCTTTTTTTCTTTTTTTTTTTTCCACATATGCCACCAAACAAATGTTAAGACTTTCACCTGGTAACATCGCGTTGCTGATGATACAATCGGGAAAATTTGAGAATATGAGAAGAAAAATGATTTGCATTCTCCTTCGTGCCGCAATAAATATTACATTCATTTGCTTATAAGTTTGGTTAACGCTGTTGCTTTGAGATTTGCGGTATTTGCCCCTACAGGATCTGTACTACACGCGAATTTCGTCTTACTTCTGTGTGGTAAGGAGTGTACTGCAATCATCTAGAGAAAGGCTATGGTAAGACTTAATCCCAGCAACCAACAATGATTATGTGAAAGAGGGAATGCATTACGACTCGTTTCTCTGTTAGGTATAACCTAATTAAACCATGCAACACACAATGAGGCCAAGACAAGCATGGAGAGCGTCATCTGCATTTTAACTGTATAGTATAATATTTGAGAAATATATCGAAACAAATTAAAGTGGATGAAAAACCAACTTGCCGAGCTAGGGACCGAACTTACAGCCTTCTGAAAACGCGTCGGATGTTCTGCCAATAGAGCGACAGTGGGGTCATTTTCCTATCCACTTTACTAGGTATTTCTGTGTGTGTATTGTTCGGAATGCTAGCCAGCGCCACCTGCAGCCGCCATGGCGAGTGTGGAACACTGTTGGACACGCGAACATCTCTTTGCTCATCACGTATACTGCAGAAGTGTAATGATATTCATACTAAAAGCTGTAATATTCGACCGCAAGGCGCGCATATTTAAAGATGCGTAGTCCGGGCGTTCTTACTTACACATATAGATAAGTGGTTATAAATTAGTTCGAAGACATGTGATCAAAATGATCACTATCATTGTCATCAGAATAATAAACTTGCTGCCTATACTGCCGAAATTTTATGATGGTATTTATAAGTAAGACTAAAGTATGTGGTTGTAGGAAATTTATTCTATAGGTATTGTATACCGAATATGTCATAAAAATCTTTGTGACGCCAAAAAACTCCATCAAACCTAATCGCGACCTAACACCCACGACAGGTAACACAGTCAAGACGCAACACAACGTAAACAAAAGAACTAAAGAGAAGATGAAGAATATTCCTTTATGGAATGTTAATAATGCTAATGTCATAATGATATTTTGTTTGTTTGTTTCTTTTAAAGTTACGCAAAAGGGTTTAGTTAGGAGTCTAAAATTAGGATTCATTAAGAATTACTCTTCTTTTTAATTCATGCCATATTCTCTGGTAGGATTTCAAAAAATTGATGATCACATGATCCGCGCGACACTTAGCCGATCCCCTCGAGTGGGTAGGTGCCAATCATCCCAAAAATATAATCAGCATCATCATCAAGACAATCGACGTAAATGTATGTGTTTATCGTTTTCAATCATACTGCGACAGGAACTTACGCGTAAACACCATGCTGGACTGCCATGCAACGGAACGCATGTCTTAAACCGTTCCCATTCAGAGCGGTTCCACTTAATGTTTAGCTTGTGTTAGCGATCGATTTCTCCAGAGCTGTTGCAAAATGAAAACAAACAAACAAACAAAGGAAGTAACCTTCAGCTCAGCTCGTTGAACCAGCCATTGTAGTTTTCTATTACATTGTCTGCTTGATGCTTGCAAAGCTTGTGTACATCGTGTGCGTCATCTACATGCATCCCTGGGCAATTCCATCCGTCACACTTGTCATCCACTACGTCTTTATACGACGGGAATTATTTTAGGCACATTTTCAGTCACTAATTCATTGCCCTTGTCAGCCTATTATCGAGTGTCTGGTGTGGTTTGGCCACAAGTCACCCTTGCGAACGAAAATAAAGTCATCATCGATCCCTTATCGAGAGCAGCGGACCTCATTGCCAGGCCTCATAAAAGTCTGAGACTCGACAAGCACGCTCGCACATGCCGACTATTGGCCGTGTAGATATATGCAACATAAGTAAAACGCAACACCATTTCAAATAATATACCTAATGAAAACGTTGAAGCACAACCGACAGCACGGTGCAATTGACAGACAGACAGACAGACAGACAGACAGACAGACAGACAGACAGACAGACAGACAGACAGACAGACAGACAGACAGACAGACAGACAGACAGACAGACAGACAGACAGACAGACAGACAGACAGACAGATAGATAGATAGATAGATAGATAGATAGATAGATAGATAGATAGATAGATAGATAGATAGATAGATAGATAGATAGATAGATAGATAGATAGATAGATAGATAGATAGATAGATAGATAGATAGATAGATAGATAGATAGATAGATAGATAGATAGATAGATAGATAGATAGATAGATAGATAGATAGATAGATAGATAGATAGATAGATAGATAGATAGATAGATAGATAGATAGATGGTGTCAAAGCAAAGTGCAGGTAGAGGAAAGAAGAGCGAACACTCGGTGTTCCATTCAGGACACACACAGTGTTTCCCAGGATTACACCTGGGCAATATGTGCAAACGGCCTCTTCGTGAATTGTGCACGCCTCAATAACAATACAGAGCAGCTGAAGGCTACACGTGTTGCAAGAATTGCTCCGCGACTTTGGATAGGAAGACCGGGCTTTCGTGTAGGCAGGTGGCGGCAAGACTACTATAGAGCAAAGTCAAGCAATGAAATAGCAATGTGGTGCCACCAGCTCGCTATTTAGCGAGTCTTCGTGACTTTAAGTGAGTGAAGCTCCTTCTTTATTTCAAAGGTAGGTTTGATGAGCTCGAATTTAAAGGAAAACTGAATGTGATGTTCGTAAAGAAAATATCAGCGATGCCCATGAATCAAATTTCCTTATGAGCTCATGATGAGACGTCCTATTTGATTATAGCATGAGTGCCGCCCCTGCTCCTTCCGTCTAGCTTATCACAGACCGCTCAGTCATTTATAAACGTTTTCTTTTAATATTGCTCCGCTGTAACACCAACGAGAGCAGCAGCCTTTGATTTCAATAGGCTACAGTATAAGCTGTCCTCTTAGAGATGCACAGCCAGCTTCAAAAGAGACCGTGAGACGCAAGAAAGAGGGGAATATTCCCGCTACTTCGGCTGGCACCCTTGGATATAGACTTCCGGCCTGTCCTAAAAAGCTCTAAGAACATTTACTGTCCAGTTAGACCACATACAATAGCAAATTGCTGGACGATTCAAAGGTTTCTGATATCTGACGGTTTCTAAACTTTTGAGGCCGACTGTACATCTACATAAAACGAAGTGGACCGATTAGCGCGCTGCCGAGTTCTAACGCCGGAGGGGGGTCACGTGACGTCGCCTCGCATCTCGTATTTCTCCGTGACTGATGACCCCTGGCGCTCTTCTCTTCTCTCTTCACTGTCGCATTCAGTGACTGACAAATAAGGGAGGAGGGGGGGGGGGCGTGCGGCGATGCTATAGGACAGATGCGAAGGTCCCCTAAAATTGACCCACAAAAAGAAAAAAAAATGGCAGCGCCAAACAGAAAGGGGCCTCAACAACGGGTCGGTGTTAGCACCCTCTCCGATGCTCGCCGCAGGTATCGCCGGCCGTCGAAAAGACCTCACCCCCCTTCCGCGACAAAAGACCTCATGCAAATACAAGCCCTCCCCCCTCGATGGGCCTGGGGCAGCTGACGGCAGCACGAGATGCCTTTCTGCCAGGAGCGCCAGAGGGCGCTCTGATTCTTTGACTCTCCACTTTTCTCTCTCTTTCTCTCTCTATTTATGACGACGTTTCTCTTACGAAAAAAGGAGAGGAGTTTGTCTCTCTCTCCAGCACAGCAAACACTCGGGGACTCGGGACTCGCTCCTCCTCTCCCAGCAGGAGAAAGGAAGAAATACCCGCTTCGTCGTCAAGCAGTCTGGCAGGACTCGAGCGTCGTCAAGCAGTCTGGGCAGAAAGAGCCCTCTCCCGTGCCACTCTCCTCGGCATCGGCTACTTCCCCTCCGACCGCTCGAAGAACCCCCCGCCGGCGGCCTTTCACCAACCTTGTAACTCCTGCCGCTCACCCCTTTCATGAGCCCGGTTCCGAACGAAGGCAACTCCGGCGGGAGGGAGTCAAAAGGGGGGTGCCCTGGGCAAATAAGCGGCATGAGACACCAATGCGATTCTGCTTCTTTTTTTACGTCAAGACCTTGCTGGCATCCGCAGGGGGCCCCGTTTCCCCCACTTTCAGAGGGCACATGGTTGTCGAAACGCCAAGCAGGTAGACGAAGCTTGAACAGGCCCAAGCAGCTGTGGGCTCTCCCCTCCCGAAGAAGCTCCCGCAAAGAGCGGTCGGCGGCAAACTTTGTTCTTTTACTACCGCTCTTGCGCCGCACTCTTCCTTGTCGCTTGCCCATTGTCCGAGTCCGCAGGCAGGCCCAGCGGCTGGCTCGCTTTGTGGTCATCGATCCTGGTCGGCACACATTCGCGAGTCTGAAGATATGGCCCCGGGTCCCGTAGCAGAAAGGTGGCCTCTACTCGGTTCAAGCCGTATGGTCTTCCATGCTTCAATGTCCAAGATCTCTCCCTTCGCATTCTTTGTAGATGTTTGCCCAATTCGAAAAGAAGCGGCTGTAAACTGATCCGGTTGTTATGCTCGCTACCGACGGCTGCCGTCCCCGCTATGGCCCTCGTCGTTCGCCTCCTCTCTAGTAGACCACGAACGTCTGTGGACACTCCGCTTGTCTGAGAGCTCTCGTTCTCCTCAACTCACCTCCCCCGCTCCGGAATTCCGCACGTGCGGCCAACGGAATTTATCTGCCTTCTCCGCAGCCTCTAACCTTTCCAGCTTTTCACCTCGTATCCTTTCACACCCCGTTGCCTTTCTGTACAACGTTAACGTTCTCCTATTCTTCGCCAATTTGCAGAGAGGCGTCGGGCGTCCAGAAGCACGCAGTGGATTCCTTAAGGTCCCGTACGCGGGGTCTCCTCTTTCTTTTTTTCAGGGGTAGAGGAGAGAGCGGAATATATCAGAATTGAATGCTGGGGCTTTGGAGGAAGGAGTCGCTAACCGTCACTGACTTCCTACCCTGGAACTCCCTTTCGCCCCTCTTGCGCCAGAGGCATCGCGAACATAAGCGTCTCTTCAGACGCTCGCGTGCGCGCCTGTGGCGCAAAGGAAGAGGTAGCCGAACGGAGTCAGGAATGCTAGCTTCTTTTGTGGACAGCTCGGCTTTTGCGATCCGCGCACCTGCAAGTCGAGTCCCCTCTTCTCCTCTGAAAGACCAAAGGAAGTGATGGATATGGTTAGCGAAAGGTCGTATAGCCCTTCACCTGCACTTCACAATGTCCTTCTTCCTATACTCTTCGAGATTTGTTTGCTTTCTTTCTATAAGTCTTTCGCAATACGTTCTGATGCCATGGGGGCTAAACCTCGGTCAAGTCTGTTGGGCAGCTAAACGTGGCGTGAAATTGCTGCTGACCTTTGGACATGCTGAGAGGTTCGATCATATTGCTTGCCTCTTTGGCGGCGCCTGTCTTTCTTTTCTTTGCAAGGAGAAACATGAGGAATTCCGGGAATGTTTTCGAACGGAGCACTTTATTTATTGGCGAGAGTTTAAAGACTTAAAGCAGAAGAGCCCTGGTTGATGCTTTGGGAATTGTCGAGATTTATTTGCTGCCGGTGTGGGGCTTGTGGGCGATTCGTGGCTTTTTCCACAAAAGAGGGAAGGTTTGTTAAGAAGGAGCTACGTTCTATTCCTGAGTGCTCTTCATTGTAGCTAGGTCTCGAAGACACCAAAAAGTACTTATGGCTACTTCGACGTACTTGACCCTGAAGGATTTGTCTAGAGATAGTCGTAGCTCCAATGCGACAGATAAATTGAGCTGGTTTAAGCGAAGTTGAGCAATGAAACAGCATTTGTTAGCAGGACGCCAAGCTGGAGTCGGGCCCCGTGGTATATGTGAATCGTCACTTCTACATCATGGTATACCAGTTTAACAGGCTTTGATGAGATATTCGGAAAAACAGTGCCGCATATATACCTAAAGGTGCCTATACCATAGTTGTGGAGAAACAGCTGAGCCTTTTCTCTCAATACGACATCGTATTTAGCCGAATCATATCACTACATTGAAGTAATCAGAGAAAAAACAGTTGCCGTGTCGTTATACAGACATGAACACAACGCTAAACCTACTGGTTAGGTATGCACTGACAACGCAGACTGTCAGCAGTTTCATACATTGCGAAGCTTCACACTGGCCGAACGTCTCAAAATCAGGGCACAATGTTTGTTGAACCAATGTACAGCAGGGCTAAATATAGGTAAATAGCTAAGTAAAAAGCAAAATAAAAATAGCAGAGCTAAATAAAAGTAAAATTTAAGAATATATAAAGTGCTGTGCTTGATGAGATCGGAGGTTGTCACTTAACACCACCTACACATAGTCACGATGCACGCTTTCGATATAGTTCACTCAATGCTCATGACAAATATTAGTGCTTAAAAAACGTTGAAGCACTTTCATTGTTTTGCGATATATCCTTAATGGCCATGGACCTAGTATTTTCGCTAATCAAAAAGTTCTTTCTGAGTCCAGTACGTGGAGCTCCTGATCGAGTCACTGTCTATGTTACGTGTGTTCGGGACACTCGAGCAACGGGAAAGTTTGTTATGGCCGGGGATCCCGGAGAAGGACGAATTTTTCGTCAGCTGACGAGGTTTCTTCTCATAAATGCTTATGGATATCCATGTATAGCTTTGTGCTACGAACAGGTGTATCGCAACATTTTTCCTTCTACGAGACTCAGTACATACTTTGCGGATTTCCTCTGAACTGATCTGCCGTAATTGAGCAATGTCACTCTTCGCGCACAACCACAAAATACCGTTTCAGCACATAGTGCGAGAGCACTGAAGTTATTAAGCAGCACTCTCTGTTTTCTTTCAGGCATATCATTTCTGTTATTTCATAGTATACCGTTGCTCATGACAAGTTCCATATTGTTCAGTGGTGACGTCTTAGAAAGCTATAATCCCGTGCACGCGTTTCCCGACATTCTGTTATGGAACCTGTTTGACACCTTTTATAAAGTTCGCCAAAGGTTCATCAAAAGTTTTTGAGCGCTTTTGCCGTACTTGAAAACCTTTGATGAACACGATAGACGGTAAGTGGAGAAGATGGTACGTCAGTTGTTGCGTAGTGCTTGTCGTAGCAAGTACTCGGTTATTTTGCTCTAAAATGAAATATGTTAAGGAGCGGAAAGAATTGCTTACCACACTGTGACTGTCCAGAGATTTTCAGAAACCTGATCGGCGGTCAGCAGTGGCGCTGTAATTTACGGGGGATTTTAGGGACATGAATAAATAATGGAAACAAAATAGCTTGCATAATTTACTGTAAAGATAAGTAAATGCTAAAAAAAAAGATCACCCCAGTTCCACAAAGAGTGAAATCTGCAGAAACAGAGGAACTGTGGTTCTCCTGTGCTTCCCTTGTTATTTTATGTGATTTTCTGTCATGTATTGTCGTTTTGTATGGGTGTCTATGATTACGTAATTTGTAGAGTAGAGATGCACAGAGAACGGCAGGGTGAATTTTTTTTTTTTTTTTTGCACCGTTGCCCCCTCGAGCCGCGCTTCCTCGTTTCACTGCGCCGCTACCGCTTGTTCCGTGACCTAGAGTTACTGTATATGCTACCTTTAGGTAGCAGAGTTGCGCATCCGTCTTCCAAACGCCGCTAGCAACCATGCGTTGCGGAGAAGCTGACGCTCGGGCCAATTCTTGTATTTCTCGATCGCGCCGCTGCAGAGAACTGGATTGACACTAGTCATTCACAGTAAAGATAATCACCGGTCTTCGACACGCCAAACTTACCGATCGATGACCCGGTAGGCATGTCGCCTGCAAAAACGGAGCACGTCTTCGCCGCATAGCTGTGGTTGCTCACCAGACCTATGCGCAACTCTGCTACCTAAAGGCAGCATATGCAGTACCTCTACCGTGACCCAGGTAGTTACGCCATCTATGGATGTATCTGGGAACCTGGAGCATGACATGCGCACGCTCACCTGTCCTCCGGGCTCCGGCCCAGCCCTAGGACAGTTCCTCTGTTTATAAGTAGTCATATAAGTGAATCAAATACACCAGTTCCACAAAATAAGTCGCAGCGCGTTTGAACAGTATTCAAAGAGTGTTAAACACGGTTTCGGACAGCAGCGGCCGAGTTGTGTGGGGTTGTGTCGCTTCACGGCCAGGTCGTAAACGATTTTCTAAAAGCAGCTGCTTTGTGCTTGCCCGTTCCACGTGTATCAGAGACCTGAGATTGGACCACTTTTATAGAAGAGAAAGGTCGGGGAACATGGTTTTGTATGCAAAACGCCGCAAAAGTACCGCAGCGTGCCGTGATATTCAACAACCACTTATAAAGAACAAATTTTGGTCAATGAATTGGCTGAAATAACAGAAATGGCACAAGTATTAACCTTGGAGAAGCCTCAGGAAACAACGATGCACTTGAATTACGCCACAATGCTTACTTATTTGTCGATATATCTTCATATTTTCATGTTCGTCTTCTTACCATAAAAAATATTCGTTAAGCGATACGACAAACGAAGTGAGGACTTTTCGAATGTTTTTTGCAACAGGCCGGAAACCTTTCCTTATTCGATTGTCACCCTTTTGGCATACTGATCTGTCGTGCAACGTTATATTTCTTTAGGCACGAAACGTTAGCTATCGCAAGCCGTGCAAGCGATGGCCGACGGCTTGCCACCGTCCAATGTCCATTCGGTCCACCCTGCCCTGCGGTACGGACGGATAACGAGCAATACATATTGCTCTTCGGGAGCCGCGCAGGAAGCTTCGCTAACGGAGCCGTACGGCTCAGGTGATAGGCAGGGGGAACATAGGAGATAAGATAAGGGCGACAGAAGGGAGGGGGCCAGCACGACAGGGGGGGGGAGGGGGGACCGCTAGCTTTGGGCGGGTAAACGCCGAGATTGTCGCCATGGCCGACGTCGTCTCTTTGGCGGCGACGGCGGCGTCACTATCGGCCGCCTCCCGGGAGGGATGTGCGAGCGCAGTCGCGACCCCAGTGACCGTTCGGCGGTGCTCCGAAGCCCATCGCTTGCCAACCCTGGGCCCCCCCCTATCCGAGGAGCTCCGATAGGAACGTGTCTGGCCTCGACGGGGCTGGGAATCCGAGGTAACCCCTGTCCTGGACCCTTCTGGAAAGGGTGGAGATGCTTCGTCACCGGGGATACTCCGTAACTGATCTTCTTCGCATCGCGGTGGTTTAACCGTTCGTCCACGTTGACGCGGGACTTCCAGGAGATACCCCCAGTGCGTGAGAGTGAAACGCTTCGGAGTCGAACCCCGCTCTTTCGACGTCGTGTAAGCGTTCTTTGGGTGCAACCCGCAGGAAGTAGCCTTCCGTCTGAGCGACCGTCACGGATTAGGCGCGAGGCTCAAAGGTGTATCTCGACCTCAATGACACATACCTCTAAACATTCCAGTGTAACTACAAACCCTTCGTTTGTCTAACCGAGAAACAAGCCTTGAAGAAAACCATTGGGAATACCTACTTCGTGTCTATGAGTGCTGCATAACTGCATTGAGTGACTCGCCTTGGACTCTGTTCATAACACAGCGGCTGGAACGACGAACCCTTTGTGCGTCGAGTTGCGCTGACGTGCCCAATTTTATCATTGCGGGTTTGTGCACTTTCTTTCTGGTGACTTTATCTGATTAGCGAAAGGAAGGTTGGGTCCACTTTGTTCCACATTCCAACGTGTCAACAGAAAGCTCAGCGTTGATGTGCCGATTTGGATACTTGACACCATCTGGTGTGGCACGTAGGTTCCTTTAGATTACGGAAAGAGCATCAGTGACCAAAAAGGGATACGTATTCGAAAATATTGCGAGTAAACTGGCAGTGCACAATACGTTAAGTATTCTTCCTTGTTATGTCGTGGATGAAGTAACCGGAGCATCCCTTTCATGAACACATTGAGGCAGCATCGGTGATCCGGCCAAGTTTTCGTGGGTAATGTCACATGTGTTGTGATAGGATAGTTCATTTCGTCAAGTTGTGTGCTGTGCATGATCATAAGCGAACAGCCATTCAAGGACTTTACCTTGTAGGAGCATACCATAGACATAGCGTTTCGGGCGAAAACACATTCGCACGCAGCTGCATGCCAGAACTTTTCGTCCCAAGGGTTACAACAAGAAGTGCCCAGAAGCGAGAGAAAACTTGCGAGTTAAGATCCTGGACTGTTTCACAACTACCCACCAACATTTACCACGTGTGTTCAGAGTGCCCATGTAAGATCATACCACAGTGCATTTCAGACCAGCCAAATGTTAAGTTCCGACTGGGTTCAATTCATCTCGGGAATCGTTTCTGTTTTTAAACTCTCATTAAACTCTCATTCACTGCATGTGCTAAACTGAAAGTGGCATTTCTTTGTCAGCTTCGTGAATCATCTCCTTCAGCAAACTCAAGAAACCAAAAGGAGCAACGACTGTTGCTGCACTGGTTACGCACTACTCATCAAGCGGAAGTTCAAAGCCACGCTATCGCAAGAAAGACAAAGTTCACATCTTCGAACCGTCAGTTCGTGGGCATTTCAGGAGGAGTGTCTTCTACTTGCATTTATCGACTTGAACGGTTCTCCCTGTAAAGGTTACAGACACCACACAGTCATCGCATCTTAGCACCCTTATAGGTCTACAGAAATTCAAAAGAAAAGTGCACCTTTTTCATCGAAAGCTCGCTCGGAATCGACTATAAGGTCTTCTGGGATACAATTTCACCACCTTGATCATCAGCATCTGTGAGGAAGACAGGTAAACGCTGCACTGTGGCTTGAAGCCTTGAGGACACTTATTCCACTGAGATCCGTACAACCAAAGGGTGCAGCTCGTAAGATACATAACTTGAAGATCCTGCGAAGGCAGCAATAGAAGCATATTTGATGGAACTGGGTCCTGTATCGACGATGATGTATGGCGACCGCTGGTCCGACTGTACTTACATGCCGGACACCATGGGTCTTCAGCCGGGGCCTTGTGGGAACGGACAGGATTCGCAGCTTTTGGATGACACCCTCGATTACCGGTGAGTTCATCACACATTCTATCCCCGCTAAGTAACAAGGCAAAAGTGGCTATGGTGCCATGGCGTTATGGAACAATTGTGCCATGACTAGAGAGCACTGTAGGCAGTGAGGCATAAACGCGAATGAGCTGCTTCAAGACACGGCGTTATGCTAACATAGCTAGAATAGCACAATCAATGCCCATTGGAGACTGTCAAACATAACATTTGCCTTAAGAAGGTACTCGCAATTGTTAGGGTGCCATGGTAATGTGAAATATTCGCGCTACTTTGCTAACGGTATTCCCGTGCGGCGAACCCGTGGTAGGAAGAAGAACTACTATAAGTATTTTAAGCTCTGTAGCTTTGCTTTTATGATGTCACAGAGGAGAAGGCATTCCTTGGATGGAGACACAGCGATATGTGTCATGCATCATTGCTATACATTTTGTTGCCAGGCGTTAAGACAGAACTCATGAACCTCTCAACGGTATTCACACGTTAACATTCATCTTCGTGGAAAAAGAAAACAGAACAAGTACGCTTATGCCTCTACCATTCTGGCAATGTGTAAATAGCTGTCAGTATCGTTAGGCGGCATGAACTATTTTCAAGTTTCCTGCTAGGAAATCATTCACCACCGCTGTCTGCGACCACAAGCAAATGGAGCAGGGAGGACACGTTTCCATAACGTCATCGTTAGCATCTCTTCATGCACATGTTTTTATGGAATGTTTCCCGCAGATATAGTCCGAGGAACGACGTAAATGTTCGCGTTTTCGGCACGACAACGGTTGTAAAGCTTGGCTGACAAACAAGGATTTGCGTTTCTGCGGCATGCTTTCTGTGGCAGACTTAGAGGCGCTCTTGAACATTTGTGGCAACTGCAGGGCCCTGCTTTCTTTTTTTGCACCAGCTGCATGAGATGGTTCTCTGTGTTAAATTAACTCTTCGTAAATGAAATCGTTAGTGGACCTTGTTCAAAGCGAAGCGTGTTATCAGTGACATATTTCGATGGCGGCGGCGGCGGCGTTGTACCCGCAGAACCTGGCGCTGTCAGATGTACAGAAATGCGGCCCTCGAAGGTGCGCCCGGTCAAATGCTTATTTGCATGCACCGTTTTCCAATAACTGAGGCTCTTTCGATCATGAGCTTGTCGGCAATATGATAAAACAATATGATCTTTTATCGATGTCGCTTGTCATTTCTCGTTGCCACATTTAATTGTTGCCTTGATATGAACGCATGGCCGTTCGTTGTGGCTTGTAGGAACTGAATTGTTGCGTTGCTAAGCGCGTGAATGAAGGTCCGATTGCCGGCATGGAGGAAGGAAAGGGTTAGGAGGAGCAATACGACAGAACGAAAGAAAGAAAGAACAAAATGCGAGAAGTTTGCCCTAAGTTGCACAAAGCTTGGGACGGTGAAGCTGGTTGATCCTCATCTCGTCGTGCTGCAGCGCAGGAATCACAACGCCGGCGGCGAGTGGATCCAGCGTAATTGGCCGAAGAAGCGGGAGCCAAGAGACGGCGACGGGCGGATCCCGAATACGCGCAAAGCTTGCCACTCTGAATGTGTTGAAATCGCTGTTCCTGAGACAGGGTGTAAGAAACTGTGACGGTTGCTATGGCGACATCTCGGCGGCGGCTGCTCCACGGCGCGGCTTTTTATCACAGGTGGCGCGCTGCTGCGGCGGTTGCTATGACAACGGCGACGCAGAGGTTTTTTTTTTTGTTAACGGACGTCTTACTGCCAGCTTTAACAGCTTCGCTGCTTTAAAAAATTGAAAGTGGTAGGTCAGACACGCACACGGCAAGTTTCGCTTGCGCCAGATTTTCCTGGTAGAGGAAGGGCTCCCGTATTTTTGTCACCTCCTTGCCAGTCCGCTATTTCATTAACATCTGGGCCAACCTTTTCGTTGGCTGCTTATACAGATCAAAGGACGTACAATTTTGTGAGCCATAGAGTGTGTGAGCATTACAATAAAAATTTGCCACGGCAGCCAATAGACTAGGAAAATAGGTGTGTGCGAATATTCGAGTTTCAAATTCGAATCGAATAATACTTAAACGAGTAATTCGATTCGACTTTCGAATAGCTAGTATTCGAAGTTTCGAATAATTCGACAGGACGATTATCTAAAACGCAACAAAGACCAATGATGCAACTTGGTTAGGGTGGGCTGGCTAAAACTAGCGCTAACGTCGTTGTTAGGCCTTTCGTTAAAACTGTCCCCGATATTTCGGTTCATAAGCGAGCGCATGTTTACTTTAAAAGAAATTTTGTCATTTCCGCACGTAATGACTCCAGCAAAAGAAGGCCAGCGAACAGTCTGGAAAACTGTCGAACTGCTAGCGTCAAAAAATAACCAGCACACTGAGCTGAGACCTTATATAGTCAAGAGGTTAAAAAATACTTCAATGAGCCCTCGATTCCGAGAAAGGATGATCCTTCGAAATACTGGAAAGAGCATGGAGCTGCACTTTATCTAGGTATCACCAACATTGCTTTGCGATACCTGCTACTGAGGTCCCCAGTGAGCATGTGCTTTCAACTGCAGGAAACACGGTAACATCACGGCGAGAGAGCCTGAATCCAGGTCATGTGAAACAGCTTGCGTTTCCGCATAACAATTTGCAGCCTTTCAATACCAGTCGCTCACCGCGTTAGTAAAGTTTCTTCCCTTTCTGCCTAAGTACCGACAACTGCCTCTTCTCCCGGCCCTCTCTCACGCGCAGCCGGCGTCTACCGCCATGTTCTTCCTAACTTTGAAGATTTACAAAACCACGTACATTTAAGTACATTACCCACGCACCTTTCAGCGGACAATATGCGAACGCGACGCGCCTTTGCCCTCGTGCTAATCCCCCGTCATTAGTGAGCGGGGGACGCGTTTCACCAGGCGCTGGAAAGGCGCGAGGAAGAACACGGGTACCGCAAACGTGCGTTAGCCAATGAGATTCGTCGGTGGCGCTTTGATGGTGGTCGGTACTTAGCAAGGAAGAAGAAAAAATCTAGGGATATACGCGTTAGGTGCTGGAGGACGTGAGCAGATTTCATTTCTTTCAGTTTTCAATAATTTTTTTATTCGATATTCGATAGTTTTGGTCACTATTCGGCCCTATTCGATTCGGGATCAATATTCACTATTCGCACACCCCTATTGGCGGCGAGATCGAGCAGAGTCGGCACCTAGCGCGAGCGGACGAAACCCCGCGGTGTGGATGGCTCCTTGCGTCGTCTGCTAGCCACACCGTGTTCGCATGTGTGCGTTCGTCATGCGCGTCCTCAGATTACAGCTTATTCCGGTGTGAATACAGAATTTTAGCGACGCCATCTCGTGATGTGTTGGCGATTTGAAAATCCTTGTGATAACGCAAAGCATGAATTAGCGTCTGCAGAGGGTGGTTAGCGGTAAAAAAGACCCGAAGCCACGCATTTCTACAACAGTACGCGTATTCGTGCAAACAGAAAAGCAGAGTGCGCAAAGTTCGACTTTATCTAATTACGTAGAAGTACACGCTCTCTTTCTTTGTAGCCGCTAGAGCAGGAAGTAAATACTTCATTGGTTCAGTCGCGCAACACAGTTTATATCGTGGTATAGGCAAAACAGAATTTAAACACATGCAAATAAAGCAAGAAAAAACATTGAGCACAGTGCAAAACACGAATGTGACTGAAGGCCAGTACCCCATTGATTGGTAGATCGCACTTCTCTCACAATTAATAGGTACGTTAGGATGGTTGCGTGCATTGATGTGGCAATGGAGGGCGAATACATCACCATTAGGCTGCAGTTAACGCGCTTTACTCGCCAACAATCGACTCAAACCGCCTACGGCGAAGCGCCGCTGCGTACATCTGTATACGTGCCGCCGACTGCCTATCCACACAAACGCGGCGACGGTGCTGCCACCTATATCCCGATCTCGCGGCGAATAGGATATGCAACACTTCCTTCTTGTTTTCTGAAATTGGCGATTGCCTGCAGAATGGCGAAGTGCGTGTCTTTCGCCAAGGCTGAAGAGTAGGAAAAAAAGACATATCTTGCACATTTAAAAATGTGCTATTTTTATATTAGGATAAAGGACGCATTTTCCGTAAATGATGTTCCCTAATGCGGCTAATTGCTTTTTTATTGTGGAAGAATTGAGCTGTATACGTGACGGCGCATCTGCAGTTCAACCAGAGATACCATTGTGATCTTTATAGAACTATTGCGGGTGTCTGGACGCAACGTTGTTGGCAGACAACCTTTGAAAATCCATCGTGTTGGAGCACCTTTGTCTAAACACAGCTTTCAGCTCTTCTCCCACAGTGCAGTACGCAATAACGATCGCTGCATAAGAAAAGAATAAAATAAAATCCGGCAGGCCCCACGCCTTGTGGAAATCTGTTTCATGAGAAGCTGTTAGCCAGTAGTCATATGCTGCATTTTTCGGCATTAAGCCAGCGTTACGAGTTTGATCTATGTGTTTTTTGTAAATGGTGGAGTTGTGTGCACATTGTGGGCTTACCAGGCACACCGACTACACTGACGTTTAAACGGTAACTTATGGTCTGACGTAGTATCAGCACTCATGTTCTAGTACAGACGTCTGTATTATCGACACGAAGTGCACGCTACGGTGCGATGACGTGAAGATACGTAAAGTTTCTTTAGCGTATCCCTCCAGGGTCGAGCAACGCTTGAATATAGCTTGCTGAATCGTAGGAATACAAATGTAATGTTTATTAGACTGCTATAAAAGTGGAGCCAACACTGGAACTACAATTGACGTTAAACCTATATGACGCCTGTGTCTAGAAGTACATATGCAGTGTTTATTGCTTTGTTATAAAATTAAATAGCCAGCACTACACACAATTGACGTTGCACCGACATTACGCCTGCATAGGGTCTTTTTCCAAAGCAGGTTCTAGACCTGGCGTGGCTCTGTGGTCGAATACCTGTCTGCCACGCAGACTACTTGGGTTCGATTCTTGCTCGTATCCTGATCTTTATTTATTCTTTGCATTCGTCGGGCCAACTCTGCCGGTGTCGGTTTTTCTTAACGCTCTCGCATTTAAATTACCAATGTCTGTTCTCGCCGTTCGTGGAAAGATTAAACTGTCAATCACCTGTGGCGCATACCCGTATACCACGGCCCGTGGTATACGCGTATGTGCCACACGTCTCTGGAGGAAAGGGTTTTACGAGATACGCGACAGGATTTTCACGTTATTCGTGTTATGACAAGACAGTCATATTCATCAAGCATTCTTACCCGCCCATGCCAATTTTGGTCTACACTAAGTTAAGGAGGCGATCACGAGAGCACCCAGACGTAGGCGACTAGATAGATAGATAGATAGATAGATAGATAGATAGATAGATAGATAGATAGATAGATAGATAGATAGATAGATAGATAGATAGATAGATAGATAGATAGATAGATAGATAGATAGATAGATAGATAGATAGATAGATAGATAGATAGATAGATAGATGGATGGATGGATGGATGGATGGATGGATGGATGGATGGATGGATGGATGGATGGAAAGAAACGCTCAAAGTGCCTTGGGTTCGCTAAGAAATGCTTCACGTGTGAAAAAGTGCAACCTGGTGCGTCGCGTCGTCGTCAGTGGGCGAGCGCATCTCGGCTGAGCTGATAGTTGCCGCCATCTGCGTAGCACGTTCAGGGCCCGGCTTTTCGTCCATCCGAGATCTCATGTGACGCGATGACGCTAAATATCACGTGGTCAAGACAGGCCGAGAACAAGGCGAGCAATGCTCAAAACAGGCTTAAAATTATCGAACAAGGTCTAAAATATTGTAATTAGCAGAAATAACCAAGAAGTAATTGCAACAATTAACTTAAGCTCGCTAAAAACGCAACACTGATTGTTGTCGGGCGAGTTGGCACATATCCGAGCGTGAGAAACATCGCACCAAGACAGGACGCTTAGGAAACATGCGGCTCACACCCGCGCCGTGTAATAGAGGGCGCCACCGCTTCGGCAAGTGCGTGAATGTTCCTCCCGCCGGTGCCTTTATCGTACGTTACAAGGGGGAAAGAAAGTGACGGAACTCGCTGCAGACGACACGTATTCCAACTGCTGTAACTCGATAAAGTGCAGCGAACAGTTGCGCGCATGTCGCACACCGAGTTTGCAAATCTCCCTAATAAATTCTACTCGTGCCGAGGAAACCCTACATGCTTACTACCGCAAACGCTGACGTCATCGACGGTTTCCTAAACGAAGTGGCGGGACCTCTACGGACGGGAATCGCTGGGTGCCCGTGCTACGCAGTTCCTCAGGTTTCACAGTGGTGATGCTGCATTTAGCGCAGAATTTCGAACTAAACCAATTGCTACACATGTTTTCTGGTGAGGACGCCGCTGTTCGGAGACACAAGGCGCACGCCGCTTCGTGCCAGAACGACGTTGCCTCAGGATTTATGACAGCTCGTTTGCTTTTCCGCGTGCTTTTTCGCTGTGGTCATGTGTGTGAGCGAGTTTTCTTCGTGTTTCCCGTGCTTGTTTAGGGTTGTTTGGTGGGTGCGTTTGTGGCAGCAGCTTTTCGTGCGGTGCGTTACCGCGGAACTGTTGTGTGCCGTTCTGCGGCTTAAACGCGCGAAAATACGCGACTGCGAAATATCACGAGTTGCTCTGCGGCCTACAGCATTGAGAAGCGTCGCTCAAGAATATCTCCCGCCAGAGGCTGTGGGGAAAATGAAGCAAGTTGAAGTCAGGCAACAGGTCTCTCGCATGTATGTTTTCAATTCAATTTTATTTTCCAGTATATACATGCTGGATGGTTTCGTTGGGTTAAAAGCTACATAAGTAGCTTGACGGGACCCAACGACCAGACTATACAGGGTCGTATAAACCTCTCTCAGGGAAGGCTCTCGATTTTTAAATAAGCCCTTCCTTATTTTTCAAAAGAATTTGCACTAAATGTGTTAAGCTGTTGGGTGAATCATTTCACGCTTTTATCGCCGGGAGAAGTTGCTTTGGCTTACCGCAATTACTCGCGTTGTGAAGCACGTGTACCACCGCATTTATTTGCATACCACCAGTAGTCAGCTCTCCTTAATGACGGTAACTGTTGCGGATGCCGGATAATATCAGCTAGGCTTGGCTAACGATGCCTGATGAGGGCTAACGTTCACTAATAAATTGTCGCTAGGTGACGGCCGTACTGTAGCCTAGTTTCGTTTAGCGCCATGACGGTTGGAGACGGCAGCTGTTGACTAAATGATATGGCTTAATATGTTGGCTACTTCGGCCTAACAATGGCTCATATTTGCTAGCTTTGGCGAAACATTGGCTAATATCGGCTAGTTTTTCCATGCGCCACTTGTGTGATGTTGTAATGGACCAGTAAACCGACAGAAAAAAAAAGAAAGAAGCCTTCGAGTCGTCTTAGGCGAATGCATGAGAAACCCTGTGAGTTTTTAATTGGGAACTACACTAAAGAATTACACGCGCTTAAGGATACACGTCGTGTCAGCACTCCCTACAGACGTGAAATCTCGCTACGTTGCTCACTATATATGAAGCTGGGTATACTACTCCCAACAGCACAGGGAACGCCTATTCAGTCGCGCTGCGTTGCGCTCTCCAGATTCGAGCACGCGTGCGCGTAGCACGGCCTTACAGACCTGTCGTGGCGTCAAGCGTTCTCGGCTGTTCTGGAAAAAAAGAAAGCGATAACTCGCAGATGTTGTCTTCGAACTCAAGCATGACAAGAGAAGAGGATGCCCACCTCCAATCACGCCCTTTTCTCAACGAGCACTCTCAACAAGCTCACTGATAAGGCATACCGCGTTGACCGAAAGCAAGGGGAAGAAAAAAAAAGGTCTGCTGGATAATCAAGATTACTCGTTCTCAACGAGAGTTGCTCTTCCTCTTTTTCGGACTTTGCTCGTTAGGAGGTGATGCTATAGCGCTACCCCTCCTCCTCAACCGCTCCTCGGCTGAGATCTATATATAGATATTGGCATCGGTTACGTGGCATGTGCGCAGCTGTTATCCACAATGGTGCGAACGTTTTGTCTGCGCTGACAGCGAGGTATACCGACGTGTGCCTTGGCCCGTAAGTGGAAGTAGACCTGGACTGCGAACAATGAGCTGCAGTTGGGGGTGTTGTCAGCAATGGAGCTACTGCCGCTGCCGCGTGAGGTTCCAGGTTCGAATACAGGTGTCAGAGGGCGAATTCAGGTGGAGCTGGAACTACGAAATCGTTGGCTAACTTGGGCACGCATTTCACTCTCTACATACAAGGTAGTAAGCGTGGTAGATAAGAGACTTCACGACGCTTTCGCACACATGGATGAAGAAGAACTGTGTCCAACATGAATGCTTTAGGTTTTTGCTTGCGGATAAGTTATATCATTCTGCGTGTTTTCACTGAATGTAAGTTAAATGCTGGATACAGATAGCCTATAATACATGGAAAGCTTTTCGTTACACGAAGTAAAACAAGCATGAATAGCGAAAACCACAACGATAAGCAGTAGTTACGTACAATGTTGCCAAGTCACTTGCTTTTCATAACCGTCTCCCTAGTCACTATATTTATGATACCCGGAAATTATTAATTATATACGCTTCTAGACGCCCTGACATGTTCCGCGTAGAAGTTACAGGAGTCCATTCTTTTAACTTTCGCGTTAATAATACGCCTGCTTTGGACCGGTCAGTTGCGCTGATTACATCGAAGCCAAAACGAGTCGGAAGTGCCAGTCCTGTATAGGAAGTATATAATTCGCGACGTATGGCTCCAGCTTCAAGTTGGCCTGCCTAGAGTCTCTGTGTGTTCAGCACTGTCGTTTTGCGATTCTCAAACATGGACCGCAGGGGGGCGCTCCGCGCACAGTCGCGAGCTAAGCGATTAACTTCTCCTGCACTAATGTCTGGTGATAAAGATTTTTCCCGAACGATAAAGCGACCTTATCAAACTGCCACTAATACGACTCCTCCTTCAGCTTGCTACCCGAAGGATGTCGCCTCACTGCCCGTTTTCCTTCTTTTTTTCCCCCTCATTTTGTCGAGAAAGGAAGCTTTGTTTTAGAGAACACGTGCTGTTGAAGTAGCAGCGTTGAGTTGTGTAAGGCTCACAGTTCTCAATACATATGCAGAACAGAAGAAGAAAAACAGTCTGTTCGCCGCAGTGTTGCTTGTCAGGGCTGAGCAGAGACACCCAGAAAAGTATTCCGGAATACAGATATCGAAATATATCTACTGGAAGTCTAAGATACAGATACTGAGATGCATTTGTCGTTGACGTAACGGAATATTTCGGAGACACTATTGCAAAAAGACAAAAAAGTATCCCGGGACACACTGCAGATACCAGAATACATATTCTGGGATACTCTTTTATTTCGGGAATGCTGATTCTCTGCGAAGATATTTATTAAAGTCAGTATAATAATGTGAATAAGTTTGCAGCGCATTAAAACCTGCAAGAGAAGCATATCGCTCGAATCACTAACGAACACCAGGGAATTTAAAAAAAAAGCATACATTTATTTTGCACGCGATATCTGTTTTTTGCTGAGAAGGTTGCTGCGTTGATTACACTTTTATACAACAGCGGCTTCTCAAATAGGCTGTCTTGTAGACAGCGGTGGTTGGGCCCCGACACAAGAACGGCGAAAGAGAGAAGTCAGCTGTAGTGGAGACAAGTTCGTGTTATAACGAATAAGTACCGCCTTCATGACCGTAAAGTCCTACAGCACGGCGATATCTCTTTTCGGGTCATCTGGTTACGAAAAAACTTGCCCTGACGTGGTTCTGTTGAGACCGTGCAGTAGCCGAACTGTCTCCATCTTCGAACTCATGAAAACAGGGATTCATCACCGCCGATGATGACGACTCGTCGCTCGTGTCCTTTGGATGTGGTGCATATGCCTCTGCAGTTCGCGAGTTGCAAAGTTGCAAGATTTTTGACACTTCGCTTGAGGACCAACGCACCTTGAAGTATGGGTGTGAGCAGGATGCAAGTATTGCCTCATCATCTTCCATTATGAAAACGGCCAGAAAAGCGCTTCTGGCGGCTGGTTAGACAGTTTGAGAAACGGCGACTTTTGTCGGCAATTTCGATTCAAATCCACGCATACCGATATACATGAGGCTTGGATGTTGTGAAATAGCTCGGTCGAGGAACCAGTTATCGTGAACCTATCAAGTTATGTAAAACAAGTTCATGTACTATCGTTTATAATAGTTCATAAACTTGTTTTACATGATACGTTCACGATAACTTGTTCCTCGACCTAGCTGTTTCACAATAGCTCATAAACTTTTTTACATAAGTTGACACGTTCACGATAACTGGTTCCTCGACCGAGCTATTTCACAACATCCAAGTCCCACGTATATCGATATGCGCGTTTGAAGTTATACATAGGGAGGACAAATATTCAAGCATACATATTAATATTAATACACCCAGCGCCAAGCCTTTCTTCGATACCCTGCAGCATAATGCGGCGCTAAAGACACTCCCAGGCATGGTTTCTTCCTCGGGATAAACAACTATTAACGCGCTTCACACGCTGCCTCCCCCTAAACTCGCCCACAAAAACCTCGGCTACCTCCTCCTTTCCACAAAAACCAGGGTTTGCCGACCCGGCGTGAACACAATGGAAGAAAAGGCCTCCGTTTATCGCAGCACCGGGGGCCGTCTGCATTCTATCGCTCGTTTTCGTTACTTATTTCTTGTTTCTTTCACGTTCGGTAGCTTCTCCCGTTACTGGTTGCGCGAGAAGCTTCCAAGGCGATCTCGCCATCTTCAGTTTTGTTCCGTTTTGTTTCATTCTTTTCTTTGTTACTTGTTCTTTCTTTTATCTGCTAGCGCGTTCCTGCTGACGAGCACGCGCTGAACATGTGGCGACACCGTCGGAAGGTCTCTTACGACGTCTTGTGATAACGCAAGAATTTCTGAGTATATTTACGTGGTTGCGCAACTAATTTGGTGTTCTTGAAGATTCTGCAACTATACGTGTGACAATTTAACAAGGTGTGGGTTCGAGCTAGTTGGTACTCCATGATCAACACTTCTTGCGCAAAATTTCTTAGACAACCGACGAAGCAGACAGGGAAGGGCGCAAACTACAACTGATATTTGGATTGGGACAAAGAATGAAAGAACGATACAAATAATTTAGTTTCTGTGGAGACAAAGGATACAAAAATATGGTAATTAAGTACAAGGTTTATGTAAACTCCTCAGTGTTAATTTCTTCGCGAGGTCAAATCCCATGCGTGAAGAGACTTATGATACTCATCCGCGCACTTCTGCAACAAATACAGATCTTCGTAAATTTAGCCTCTACAGAAACTAAATTATTTGTATCATTCTATCATTCTTTGTCCCAATCCAAATATCAGTTGTAGTTCGCGCCCGTCCGTGTCTGTTTCGTCCGTTGTCTAAGAAATTTTGCGCAAGAAATTGATCCTGTTTCAATTATACTTTTATTCCCACCAATGTGAATCGCGTTACAAGGAACACATAACAGTAAAAAGAAATATATGGCGACGCTCGCACTAAGCCGCGCAAGGATTGAAACAGCGATGCTGAATGATTCTGAAGTGTAATGTGGTTGCTTCTCGGTTGTTGCCAGGGTTTAGCTAGGTGATGCAAGGTTGTTTCTTGGTTGCTTCTAGGTTGTTGCTAGGCTTTAGCTAGTTGATGCTAGGTTGTTTTTAGGTTGCTTCTCAACGCAGAGAGGCTCGAGTTAAACCAGAGTCACAGACACGACACGGACGTCCAAATTCCAGAGAGAGAAACTCGCGCTGAAACTGAGCGTTCACGCGTCCCATAGATCTACGGGCACGTCGTCGTTCGGGTAGGGCTTCCATCGCTTCGGGGTCGTCTCGCAGCCGCCGTTGCCTTTCCCGTTCCCTAGTATTCTCTCGTTGTACGTACCGCTGAAGCACTCCGTACAGATGCTTCAGAGAAGCTGATACGTGCGGCCACGGTGTTTAACACTGGGTTAATCCCCGCGGTTTATTAAAGCTTTTCTCAGTTACTAGTTACGTCTGTATAGAAATCTTAATTGGTGTTTGCCTCTAGTTTGTTACCTTCTTCATCATTACTGGACCAGCAGGGAATAGTGGTATTTGCCCAATTTCTGTGGCACATACCCTTTCATGATGATGGTAGTTTTTGTACACACTTGTACACACCAATGTTTTTACGGCCGGCTTAAACAGATTCGCTGTTAAAAAACTCGCAGGGTCTCTTAGGCATTCACCTAAGATGACTCGAAGGCGAAAACCACCTTGGTCGATTCCACGAAAGATCAAAAAAGTGTGTATATTCGATGTTTCCGATTTTCCTGATAATTTTGTATGTTGTGCACATATGACTGCACAGCACGAAATCGCAGTTCGTTTTCAAATAAAAATTTTTTTCATAACAGGAAAATTCGACAAGTGTCGCCGGTTGACGACGACCAGTTTACGAAGAGTGCGTTTTCGTAAATTCGCGATCATGCTGGCAGCTACTGAAGCTATATATTACAAATATCTTTATTTTTGGCGGAAGTAGAAGTAAAGAGGAAATAGCTCTTATGATTTCATGGAATTCTGAGCAAATTATGTATACTTAAAAATTCACGAAAAACGCTGCGTTTTTGAAAATCGGTCAAATTTGGAACGCTATGGCTACTTCTGTGAACATCTTAGCTTGTTCATATTTGCAGCATGAATAGGCCTCCGTGTGAATAATGAAGCTCTGCATTTGTATTTCTCTAATAATTTTCAAAGTAGTAAATATTCATGCTCGAAACACCAAAAAGAGAAAAGTGCTCCTCGATTCAAAAATCTATAATAAAAAAAACCCAATCTCAATTTTGTTCAAAGTCCCCCAAAATGTTCTCAAAGGGCTGCAGAATGATATTATGAAAAAACATGTTGCATCATTTTGATTAGGACAAAAGCAGAAAATGTCAAACATTGTGTTTCCAGAGCGTTGTGGCTACTGCGGGAAGGACATCTCTAGTAACAAGAAAATACAGTAACACGTCTTTTTTCTTCTCTGAGCTTCGCTAAACAACAGTAATGATCTATTGTCGGAAAGTGGGAACTGTTTTGTAAAGAAAAAAAAGATCGTCCCAATTAAATGCATTTGCGTGGTTTGCGACTTCACGCCAGTGTTAGACATCCCTCAGTCCACAGTAGGCACTTTCAGTTGTAGCCTCCTTTTCTTTCATCTATTTCAGTTGAGTATAATTCATATCTTGAGTGCTAAAGAACGCATTCCCTCCATGTGTCTCTTATGATGATGTGGTGCGCCAGAATTGAGAGATTGGTATAAAAGCCAAGGTCTCTTCATGAATGGAAATGAATTTCTGGAGAACGGTCGCCAAGACGTGTGGTTTTTGTTGGCCCAAATGTGTACGTTGTCAAACCTTATGTGATCAATGCAGAGTTTAAAAAGAATCGATTACGTGAAGATTGGTGGCAGCAGTTTTGGCCACGGACAAAACACGTTTTGTTTGCATTGCATCTGCTTTGTTTTGCATCTCCTTGTATGTCTTGAAGCAGTGCTGGCAGATCTGGTCTCCCTCTTGAATTGAGCGCGCATCCTACTTCATGACCCTCCGCAGAAGAGACTCGATACGATATCTTCTACATAACGAAAATTCCGCTCCAGCGGAATTTTCTTTTTGTGCACCATGAGACAGTCCGTACAAAATCTCGGTCATGGCTATAACGCCTACCCGTAGCCACCTTCAGAGCGTAGGACAGTGATCGCATCAAGGTGAAGCACAATTTGGATGCTTAACTTCTATCTCAGCTGGTGTTTGGCTGACTGGCACAGCCGTGCTCGTTGCTGTCGTCTGCTCAGGCGGGCGTCTATCGCGCCGCCCTTTGCACCTGTCCGCCTAACGCATGCTACTCCGTTTACACGAGTGCTTGTAGCGCGGGCCACTCGATCCGCCACACGATCCGCACGGTGCGGATCCAGAGACCGGGTGGGAGAGCGACGAGCGGTGAAAAATGTATCGTGTAACCAACGCAATCGACACCCCAGCATTTTCTCGTGCAGAGCGACAAAGCCTGGCTAACAATGTGTGGCTGCTGTGCTTAAGTTGCACTGCGGTACTCGCCGTTCACCACTGTCGCTATTTGCGATTTCTCACATTCTTACAATGCATGATCGACTCAGCTACACAAATTTCGCGTTTAGCTTCGTTGCTTTTATATAGGTAAGCGCATTTACTTAAAAAAAATTATCCAAAGGAATGAAAATGTCCGTGCTGCCCGTCGACGAGGAATATAAGTGGTGTCGCAAATGCATTTAATTGGAACGATCTTTTTTTTCTTTACAAAACAGTTCCCACTTTCCGACAATAGATCATTACTGTTGTTTAGCGAAGCTCAGAGAAGAAAAAAGACGTGTTACTGTATTTTCTTGTTACTAGAGATGTCCTTCCCGCAGTAGCCACAACGCTCTGGAAACACAATGTTTGACATTTTCTGCTTTTGTCCTAATCAAAATGATGCAACATGTTTTTTCATAATATCATTCTGCAGCCCTTTGAGAACATTTTGGGGGACTTTGAACAAAATTGAGATTGGGTTTTTTTTATTATAGATTTTTTAATCGAGGAGCACTTTTCTCTTTTTGGTGTTTCGATCATGAAAATTTACTACTTTGAAAATTATTAGAGAAATACAAATGCAGAGGTTCATTACTCACATAGAGGCCTATTCATGCTGCAAATATGAACAAGCTGAGATGTTCACAGAAGTAGCCATAGCGTCCCGAAGTTGACTGATTTTCAAAAACGCAGCGTTTTTCGTGAATTTTTAAAAATACATAATTTGCTCAGAATTCCATGAAATCACACCAGGTATTTCCTCTTTACTTCTACTTCCGCCAAAAAGAAAGATATTTGTAATATATAGCTTAAGTAGCTGCCAGCATGATTGCGAATTTACGAAAGCGCACTTTTCGTAAAATGGTCGTCGTCAACCGGCGACACTTGTCGAATTTTCCTGTTATGAAAAAAATTTTTATTTGAAAACGAACTGCGATTTCGTGCTGTGCAGTCATATGTGCACAACATACAAAATTATCAGGAAAATCGGAAACATCGAATATACACACTTTTTTGATCTTTCGTGGAATCGACCCCTTCTTTATTACAGCTGAAGCTGTTATGAGATCATTTCAACGGCCGTTTTCGGCGCCGTAGTTGTCCGCCGCCACCGCCGCCGGTGCCCGTAACCGCTATCGCACGAAATAAGAAAAAAAGGAAATAAAAAGATTTCCAGGATGGAACGAGGTTCGAACCTGGGCCCTCTGCGTGGGAGCCCAGTGTTCTACCTCAGTGCCACGCCGGTGCTTGAAACTGCTTTGCAAAAAGACCCTATACAGGCTTCATGTCGGGAAGGAACCACATTAACATGTGTAATGTAGTGTGGTAGAAGAGTAAAATAACAACCAGGCGTCACACAAACGCGAATTCTGTAACCGGGCGTCACACAATGCGAATTGCGCAACGAGTGGGTTGTTGAATGCTTCCAGCCCATTAAAAAGGCCTCTGCGATAATTCTTCATCGTCATCAGCCACAGCATCAACAAAGTGTACATAATGCCTTACAGGTGTTTAGCGAGTACCACGGTTCTCCGCAGAATGACGAAAAATTGCATAGCGGCTGGTTCCCTACTTCACAAAAATTATAATGATTTATAGCTTAGTGGGTTGCTCGCAAGTCCACTTCTATGGTTGCCAAGGAAGCCCATAAGGCTCTCATGATCCATTTCCTCGGGCTCTCAATAAAGTTAATTCCCTCTCTCTCTCGCTCTCCGTTTCTCCGGTTAACGCATGTTATAAAGCGTGGTGCGACAGTTAAATAACGACCGGGCGTCACACAATATGAATTACTTAACTAGTGGGTCGTTTAAAGCTTCCAACCCATTACAAAGGGCTCAGCCATAATTCTTCATCGTCATCAACCGTCGCATCAACAAAATGCACATAATGCCTTACAGATGGTACCTCGCTTCTCCGCAGAATAACGACTAATGTCGTGGTGGGTAATTCCCAGCTTCCCAAAAATTACGATTCATGGCGTAGTGGGTATGTTGCTAGTGTGCTTGTGTTAGTAGCCACAAGAGAGTTTATAACAGGCTCTAGAAATGCCGCTCTTCCAGCTTTCGCTGTGACTGTGCTGCGCTTTTTACGCAGGCCTGGCGTTTTATTTTTATTCTCGGTCGATTTTGTTCATTCCCCCGTTACGGAAAGCTTTCTGCACCTAGGGTGGTTTTGTACTGCCCCCGGGATCGGAGGCATTCAAGCTCTTCAACAGCAAAGCTGTCTGTGAAATACAGGACTTTCTGTTTTTAGTTGGTTGCTACACTTTGGCGGATGACAAAAGCTTTTTATCCTTCTAGGATATTCTGCGCCATGCGGTCTTCCATAGAACCGATGTGCCACGTTAATGGCCTATTTCTACCACGTCACCCGCGGGTTACCTTTCGCTCCCAAATCCGTAACGCCGAAGTTAAAGAAAACGTGAGATGCAAAATGTCCTTCGTTTCACTATCGTGAGGTTCCCGTTCTCACAATTCAGCTTTTGTTGTTGGGCAATATTTATTTGCTCACTTCGACAGAGCTGGCTCAACTACATATTATTTCGTTCGTTTTATGACATGCTTCTTTCATATTTTTCTTAATGCTCATTTACTTCATTCAAGCTATTTTCGACCTTACATCGCAGCAGATTCGTAATATATTAAAATGAAATCATCTTCGTTATCACCAACATTATGAGAAAGCGTTAACCGTAGAACGGTAAACGAAGTACCTGCCTACAAGTAATGCCGACCGAACACTGAGAAAAGGAAAAAGAATGAAAGAAAAACAACCCTGATGAGAGGGGTTCCCACGTCACTCGGGTAATGGAGCAATTTAGCGAGTGAAGACGATATCTCATTAGACTAGGGAGGGCAAATCGATGTGGCCGGTCCCGAATCCCCCAGCTACCGGAGAAAAACGCTGTCCCTCCCTCATTTCCCTCGTTTTCCGTCCCCATTTCCCTGTCCAGCGCATACCCCCCTTCCTCACCCTTGTCCTTGGGAAAACCAACCTCGCTTTCCCCAGGCCACACTCCCAGGTGGTTTCCCTAATTGTCCCGACAATTGATGCGCGCCCAGCGTAGATTGAGCGTGCGTCATCAGGGCACTGGGTGGGGCCTTGGCGCGTCCGTTTCCGGATGTCGGAAGGTTGTGCATTCGAAGGTCTCTACTGGAGCGGCAGTGTCTACTCTCGGTGCAAGAATGGCAGTGCGTGCGAACCGATGCATAACCTTCATAGTCTTGTGACAGGGTAACAAGCGTGTCGCTATCTCAAATTCGTTTGCTTTTCGCTCTACCGCAGGGAACATACAAGTGTTACGTTACTAAGAAGCAAGCGATACCTGTTACTGGAAAATCAAAATATGGACAGCCCCAGTTCGCGTCCTGTTGGGCACGTTATGAAAGAAACATTTTGGGTCTTTCAGTTGTGTCCTGGAACGTGACTCAAACTTGTGGGGTGGCCACTCTAATGAGATGAGACCACGAAAGCGTTTCTTACGAAGCGCGCAGACTATTCCTATGGGCTTTCCTTCTCCGCTTCGAGTCGGTATTTCCCGTTCCGCTGCGTGGATTCCCCTCTGCAACGACACGGCTGCAGGGGGTTGCTGCGGCATTGTGGAGGGCGCCCCAAGTGCCGCTTCGGTGTGACAAGGTTGGTGCGCGCTTTAAACAACCTAGCCAAGGAACACAGCCGCTGTTGCAGGTGGTTACAGGGACACTTGTTGGCGCCGGCGTCAGTTCCGCTGTGAGAGGTCACGTGCTCTCCGGGCACGGCTTTTGTATAGACGCCAGCTGGGTGTGTGCTTTCGTCAACATAGCCAAGAAACACTTTCGCGTTAATACCGATTGAAATATTTATGGCGTTTTTCATTGGGAGATCCAGAGCGTACGCCAAAATCCCGGAGCGAGCACTCAGAATGAACCTAGCCGGATATGCCAGTGAAACACAGAAACACTCGGCGTGAGATCAGGCCGGAAGCCCTGTATGGACACGTCACGTGAACTGGTTCCGGAAACTATTCTTGCATCCATCTATGTTTCCATGGCAACCTTGGCAGCCGCTGCAAAGCGCGACCAAAGTTGCTCGCACAGTGACCGAATTGACACATGCTGCTGACGCATTTACGCCCATAATCTGCGGCTTGGAGGCAGAGCAAGTGAGAGCGATCCGGAACGGAGTAAGTCGCTCTGAAACGACCAGTGGAACGCACAAATCCGCTCCGAATAGACCAGTGAAATATGGATTCGCCACCGCCGAGCAAGAAATCCTGCTCCGGATCGACCAGTGAAAAACGCCATTGGACGTGTCCCGTCCCACTGGCTTTTGGCGTGCCAGTCGAGGCCACCAGGGCCGTTCTAGTCGACCAACGCCGACCTCCCATAGAGAATGACGAGGGAACTCGGAGGCTCTGCGCAACGATATGCACGCGGCCACGGGTCTAGAGTAGGGTCAGACGGACACACGTAGCCCACACTGTGACCTCGCCTGTTTTCGCACCGAGCTCAGTTTGCACTGTGCATTGTACGCTGTTTACTCGTCGCACGCGTCGATAGCGAACGGCGGTGTATAGCGACACGATCCTCGGCTATCACGTGTACAGAGCCAGCGTCACCCTTTGGGAGGCGCACGCAGTTGCACGTGTACACTGGAAAGGTTAGGGGCTTGTATCTTTCTTCTTTTTTTGTGCCAACAGTTATGCACATGAAAACAGGCCGATCGCATTTGCCTATTAGTTGGTTCGTGATCGCTTGCGTCAGGCATGTCACAGGAATAGTAGTTAGAGAGAAGCGTTAACGGAATGAAAGCTGTGCCGTGGTGCCGTAGATGACAAGAGCTACTCTGTTAGGATGACGATAGTATTAATAATAATACTTGTCGGGGCTTTACGTCACAAAACCACGATATGATTATGCATGAGGGACGCCGTAGTGGAAGGCTCCGGAAATTTCGACAATCTGGTGTTCATTAACGTGCATTTAAATCTAAGTACACGGGCCTCTAGCATTTCGCCTCCATCGAAATGGGGCCGCCATGGCTGGGATTCGATCCCACGACCTTCTGATCAGCAGTTCGAGCACCATAACCACTAGACCCCCACAAAAGGTGTGAGGATGGCGATAGCATAATGGGATAATGGGATAGCGTATTAATAATAATTGCTAGGAGTTTTATGCGCCGAAAACACGATATGAATATGAGGGACGCCGTAATGGAGGACGACCCTGAACTTTGACGCGGATGCATGTGCAAGTTGGTGATAGCAGCGATAGTTAGTGATAGCGAATTAGAGTTTGTACTAGTTCGTTAAGCTCCTGGACTGAAACTTATGTCATATCTGCCTCAGAGACACCTTCACTATTCCATAAGCTTCACCTCTGACTGGAATAAAGAATACTGGCGGGTATCGTATCGTATGAAACATAATAATTGATGTGACGTGACGTGTCAAAAGAGACACACCGTAGTGGGGAAATTCCGGAATAATTTCGACCACCTGGGTTTCATTACCGTGCACACATATGGATTTGAGTGCAGGGATTTTCTTGCATTTAGGCCCCTATCGAAATGCGGCCATCATGGCTTGGAATCGAACCCACGTTTTCGAGCTTACCAGGATCGCATCGCAGTGACGAAGGCTGTATAGTGGAGGCGACGCCACAATAATAATTGTGGAGGTTTAACGTCCTAAAACCACGATATATTTATGAGAGACACCGTAGTGGAGGGCTCCGGAAATTTCGACCACCTGGGGTTCTTTAACGTGCAACAGTATCTAAGAACAGGGGCCTCGAGCATTTTCGCCTTTATCGAAAATGCGGCCGCCGCGGTCGGGATTCGATTTCGCGAGCTGCGGGTCAGCAGGCGAGCACCATAACCACTAGACCACCGTGGAGGGTAAGAGGCGACACGACACCAAAGCAGGAAACGCATGCTAATGGTGATAAAGGCTGGCGTGACAGATTACGTAAGATATCGACGATGGCAAATGCACAAGTTACTTCATGGCGACGGCAGAAAAACGATGAATATTACATAGATGACGGCCAGTACACTCGAGAAACATTGTTGACCGAATTCTGAGACCGCTGCCACATAGACTCTCGACATGAATAGTTAGACGGTTTGGTTGGCTTGCGGGGTTAACGTGCCAAAGCGACTCGGGCAATGAAAGACGTCGTAGTTGAGGGCTGCGGTTAACTTCGGCCACCGAGAGCTTCTGAAGGTCCACTTAAAACATAGTACACGGGCTTTAGTATTTCGCCCCCATCGGAATGGAACCGTCGCGTCCGGCATCAAAACCCGCGTACTTCGGGTCAACGACCGGGTACCGTAACCACGAGGCCACAGCGGCGGCGGTTACGGTTAAGCCGTCTCTGAGGTAGATATGAGAGAGGCTTCAGTGTTCACAAACTAGCGTAAACACTGACTCGCTGTCACTAATATTGCCACTATCACCAACTTACGCATCCTCCGCGGCAAAGTTCGCGGTCGCCTGGCACAACGAAACGACTCCGTCCGTTCCATGAGGTGCCCGGGGCGCTACATATATATATACCACCTCGCTTGCACTGTTAAAAAAGCCACGCGGTCCCGCGCAGCCTGATGAATACGCGTAATATAGGCTGATGGAAGTGAGATCGTCGTCACCGGAAACTACGGGACGAGGTGAGTGATCGCGTGCGACGATTAAGCCCAGGACGTATCGGCCTTGCGGTATGGGCGAGGGGCGTGCCCTCTACTCACACTCGCTAAATTTGGGCCGAGATCAGACGGGATCAGCGGGATTCATTTCGGAATCGCGAGCCTTCCGGTCTTCCTCCGGCCTTCCCGGCAAAGTCGTCACACTGCAGTGGACGACTGGAAACCCCTCGTTTGGTTCGGATACGGGGAAGAGGCCGTTAGATTCGTCGTAATTAGGGAAAAAGGAACGTAGTCAATTTCCTCTTCGCTTCAGATGCCGGTAGGTACGCTGGTAGGAATTTGGGCGTTGTGCGGGGAGTAGGGGAAAGGGTTAGAAAGGAAAAGTGGGGTATGTGGGAGGACTGGGTGAGAAAGGAGACGGTATAGGCGACGGCCGTGGATGGACGGACGCTATGCATACCCGTGAAACCAGGAAAACTTAATGAAGCCTTCTCTTTTCGTATCATTTTAGCAATACCTTTCCGGTCGTTTTAGCGGCTTTATATATGTATTGATGGAAGTTCCCATCAACTAGCGAATCCGGTGATTCTTAATTTGACTTCGTCGCTGAAGGGGAAACTCATTTGTGGGTACGCGGAGCGAGCGAATGCAGTGGCCGCTGTACTGGGAGGCGGGGGAGGAGCCGCCGTTAGGCGTTCTGTACTGCGTTAGGCAGTTGCCAAATTTTGAAATGACAGTTTGTGGCCATTTGAATCATCTTTACCGTTATGTTCTGCAGTGACCTATGTTGTTGCCAAATTTCAGAATTAGTTTTCGTGGCCATTCGAAACACCTTTCGGTTGTCTTGTAGACTTTCGAGCAACTCGAATCAAAAACAGTTCCAGCAAGCCCAATAAACTGACCCTGAATAAGGTAGACAAGTTCGTACTGCAGTGCTACTCCTTCAAAACAGTGTTCATCAATTAAGCTGTAAGAGGTTTAACATTTCCGAAAGAAATTTCCAAAGATGAAAGCAAACACTTGCGGTTCTTAAATACAGATGCTGATGCAGCTGAGCACTCTGTACGTTTACGGTGCAGCGTTCGGATTACGTAAACGCTGAATATTTGCAGTTCTTATGGGTGCATGTACAAGAAGATGCCTTTGCCTTTATGGTAGAGAGTTTGGTTTAACTTTAGCGAATGTGGAGCATAATGCTTCTTTCTGTGTTGCTTAAAACTAAGTGGAATTCAGCTTAAATCCTTAGTTCTCATGAAGTTAACTGTGGATATGTGGATATGTTAAATGTGGATATTCAATGTGGACAATGTGGACCATTGTGTGTCTTTTCTCAAGCTTACCCGAGCCTGCTGCACTGAAACTTTTGCGCAATGGGAATGCAATATCCTTCTTCGTCATGGTGTATTAATAAACCTAACCTAGGGAGACGTCGTCAGTGCCCGTAACTTCATAACAAGATCGTCTGGAAACTGAAGGATGGTGTTGTATGATCTTTATGCAGGCCCGTATCCAGGGGGGGGGGGGGGGGGGGCTAGGGGCCCGGTCCCCCCCTCCCCGAAGTTTTGGTGAAGTATGTGTTTTTACCACAAATAAATAATAAAAATAGGTGTTTTTCTCAAAAAGTAGAGGTTTTCAGCAAGTGCCCCCCCCCCCCCAAAAAAAAAAAAACATTACTGGCTACGGGCCTGTCTTTATGTGCATATTTATTATTACCAAGTCAAGCTTAGTCAATAGCGAAAAGACCGGAAAGACGAGAGTCTTGCTGTTATAAATTGGTTATTTCTTAGTACTGCAACAAACTGCCCTGTAGTGTTCGTTTCAAGGCGAACTGAAACGATATTTCACACAGTGTAGAAATCGTGTTGACCTGCTTGCTCGATTATTATGTGCTGAAAGCATAGTTGGTACTAGATAACTCTGCACATTGTCTCCGTCCGTAGGAGCTGTCACATATTCCGTGTTTGCCACCGCAGAAAAAGTTTAAAGAAGCCACCACCTGCGCGACCGCTTAAAATCTCTTTGTGACGCAAAACAACTGAATTAGTTTCACCACAACTCCAGTTATTTGAATTGAATAGGAGAGAAATATTAAATGTAGCAGTAGTAGAAAGCAGGTAATGATTTAGTGTATCACAGCGTTTACGAAAATCGCGGAAAATTATGAACTTTACACAAAAGAAAAATATTTGTAAATCCATGCCTCATTTGCGTAAACAGATATCACACCTTTGTAAGCTGCATCTGCAAGTTTGAGTATTTTATGTGGACGCATGGCATACTCGCGTAGTTTGTCGTAATATATGAAAGGACTCCACAAAAATATTAGCTTAGGAAATTAGTCTTTTATTACAGTGTATGGTGTGAGGTATCAGCTCTAGAAGCTTTAGATGTGAAGACAGCTGAAGTCTACAAATTTTTGCTAGAAATAATATAAATTTTTTTTGCTTTGTCATATAAACTTGATACTGAGTAAGTTTTTGAAACGTTTTTGCGATAATCGCGGAATATTGTGAGCTTGACACAAAAGCAGAAGTTTCAAAAACCTATGCCTCACATGCATACACAATACATTTGTATGTTTGCACACTTTATGCGGAAGCATGTGGCGCTCGCGTACTCTGCCGCAATTTTTAACAGGACTCCACAAATATTTTTGCTTCGAAGGCTGATCTTATATCAAAATACAACCTGCCCAAGTTAATACCTTATTGCTTATATTACAGTGTACTGTGTGAGATTTTTGAGCTTATATGTCGTGACAGGTGACGTCTACCAAATTTTGCTGACAACGATTTAATTTTTTTTTTCGCTTAGTCCTATAAATTTCACAGTGAATAAGTCTTCAAATGTTGCATAGTTTAACAACTTTCCTATTAGCAACCTGATTTTGAAATATGATTGCTCTCTACAGTCGTTACATTTTGCAACTTCCTTGTTCTTAGAAACGCAACAAAGTTCACAAAACTCGGTGCAGAGAATGCTGAGCAAAACAATTTTTCCTCTCTTATCTATTAAGATAATAACCCTTGACGGAAAGCTTTCTCTGAAACAGTGCTAATCAATTATTTATCAAGTGCGGAGCACTTCACAGGCCCTGGCTGTCGTATGCTCTCATCGCTTGGCGTAACGCAGGCAAAGCCACGTTAGCATAGCCATTTGTAGCATATTGAGGGCACGATCGCGCCTGGGAGGAGTCTTCTCCCTCTTGTTCTTCGAGCACCTTGATGATGATATTAAGTGCGGAGCACTTTAGGGACCCGGGCTGCCGTATGCTGTCGTCGGTTGGCGTAACGCAGGCAAAAGCACTTATAAAAATAGAAAAAAAGAGGAAGCAAACGAGAAATAGAAAGAGAGAGAAGGAAACGCGAAAATAGGAAGACAAATAGAAATAAACGGAAATAAAAAGAAAAAGAAAATACAGAAAACACTGTAAATGAGAAAAAGAAAGACAGAGAGGAGGAAAGAAAGAGAAAACCGAAGAGAAACAAAGAAGGCTGCCCAGCTCCGCACTTCCTTCAGGCTTGGCAACACTGGGGCGAAGCTGCCTTAATGTTTTTTAATAAGACTCTCAGTCAGTACTTCTCTATAGAGCTTGAAGGGCAAGTTATCGGAGATCACATGGTACATCCGTATACAGAAAAGAATATCTATTTGTTTATCTCGGCAATAGCAATCCGTGCCAAGAGATGGGAAAACGCGGTTACGATATCCGGCGAATCTGATTCGATGATAAGATGTGCAAGTGTGAACCATCGAGTCCTGCTTCAGGTGGCTTCGTTCGAGCTATAGTGCAATCAGATAAGCCTTCGGGATTCAGCTCTATTGCTTTCAGATAAGACAGCGTGGTTCAGTGTTATTTGACATAGTGTATAGTAAGGACTGTCCGAGACAATTTACGTTTACCTTCGGTAAATTTACATGATACATTGGGTCTAAAATAACATTATCGCAGGATAACGACTAGGTTACACAGAATTTAAGAACAAGTAAAAAGGCAGAATGTACGTTAACTTGACTCTGTAGGACACCGGTAACGAGTGGAAACGGTGAACTGTTGCTGACTATACGCGTCAGTGCCCAACATACGGAACAGGTAATGCAATTTACCGAAGCAAGCAACCTTATGAAATGTAGTAAACAACGTACAGAGACGAGGCAATAAGTAATAATGCTAATGCAGAAGGCAATACATAGCAAAAAAGTACAGCGTAATAAGGTGCACGAACAAACGAATGAAAAATTCAAGAGCCCTTGGCCTGCGAAGCTTGGCGTGTGCGTACATGACGTGCTACCTCTCTTTCTTTCTTTCTTTCTTTCTTTCCTTCTTTCTTTCTTTCCTTCTTTCTTTCTTCCACATTGCACAATGCTCTCTCCTTACTCTTTCCTGCTTCCATGCCGGGAATCGAACCTTCATCCACGTGCTTAGCAGCGCAACACTTCAGTTGCTTCAGGCAACAACGATGGTCATGCGTTCATATCCAGGAAACAATGCAATGTGGCAATGCGAAAGGACAAGGCCCACCGATAAACTCAAGACTGATCACATTGCCGTATCAGAGACGGCTGATCGCCGAGAAGCCCATGATCGAGATAGCATCAGTTATTGGAAAACGGCTCACACAAATACGCATTTTGCCAGCACACATTCGAGGGCAGAATTTCTTTGCGCTCGCGGGAGCCGGGTTGTTTTGCGGTCACATTTACAACGCCGACGACACTCGTGAGGCGATACAAGCTTCCCATGGAAAAGAAAAGAAATATATCTGCCTAATTTCACGCGTGTTAACACAGTGTATCAAGCAAATAATTAAGCTAACGTACGAAAAACAAACAATTTATTTGTGCCCAAGAAACGTAGGGGAGTCACAGCGTTCGAATTGTTCTACCGCATGACCGCGCATGATGTCCATAAGGAAAATCCTATAGACACCAGCGCATAGGCTCCCACTCGACAAGCTCTGGAAACAGCATATTTGCAGTGAATCCAAAGAGTTATTTCTTCTCCTTTTTTTTTCGTGTGTACTCGCCAGATACTGAACCTTTTTTTTACCGAGAATCAAGGTGGGCTTGCAGTTGCAGTGCGCTGCTGCTTGCGACAGCCGCACTCGAGATTAGATTAGCGACGCGGTGCTCATAGGTGCGCAGCTGTCGGCGAGGCGCGCACAGTCTGAAACGCTCACCGAAGAAGCTATGTAGAAGCGAGGACGATAAGATTATGTGGCGGATCGCGCACGCACACTCACCCAAGCCTGTAAACGGCACAGCGACAAAATCCGTTACAGTACTGAGCATATATCTGCCGGAGACGTCTGGAATCGAAACCTCGCAGGGCATGTACTTTGCCGTCCGCTGTGCAAGAACGCGTGCTGCGTTGAAACCTATAACGGCGGTTACTTTTCCTTATTTGTTTTCGAAGTCAACTACACTGCGTATAGTATTTACAGTCACGCTGAAATTTGGAGAAAACAGACAAGTGCAGTGAGGCTTGCTGTGCGCTGTCGCAATTGTGATCGTTCGATTGACTGTTAACTAAGATCCAAAGCAATACTGAGGGAGCTTTAGAAATAAGTTGTTCACATGAAGACAAGGCGTTGAAGTGGGGCTTTCTGGGATAGAAAGGGAAAGAGAGAGAGAAAGGGAAGGAATGGGAAGGAAAATGGAAATAGCAAGAAAGACAGAGAAGTAGAAAGAGAGAGAGAAAGGAATAAATCGAAAGAAAGAGCGAAAAAAAAGACAAAAAGAAAAGCTGAGAGAGATGAAGAAAGAAAGAAAACTAAAGAGAAACAAAGATGGCTACCTAGCTCCGCACTTCCTTCGGGCTTGGCATCATTAATGCGAAGCTGCCGTAATGTTCCCGCTCGTGTTTTATCCGTTTTTACATTAAGACAAGCACAGGTGGTCTGTCGAATTCTGCAACACTGACCAATTAGCTCATCGGCTGTTTACTTTCACCATTTATTTGCTGATTCATTTAATGATATCGCTGACCCGTCGGCTGACCGACAGACCTGACCACCACCTCCGGCCTGCGGCAACCAGACATATGAATCCTCTGCCTAAAGAGGTGTCAGCTGAAATTAAACCTCCTTGTTTCCTGGTAAAGCTGTCAATGTCAGCCCGAAAAGAGATAGAAATGAAGACGAAAAGCCAGGGCAAGGACATCACTACAGAGTCCAAACGAAAAGAACCCCCGTAAACTGCAGGACCAGTCATTGATCGCGCACCCGTTTATTGTGTGTTTTCTCTTACTCGATCAAGTAGGCATCACCTAATATGGGAAGAAACGGACGCAACGAGCCTGATAGCAAATCAGTCAACTATCGAATAGTTAATCGTTCGATTGCTTGATGGGTTCTTAAGGTCCCCCGTAACAAGGTGGTCATGAAGGAATTTCATATGCCGAAAGGTTGAGAACTTCTTTTCTAAACGAGCGCTTCAGTGATGCTCACTCAAAGCACTTTACCCGACCATTTTCGCATCAATCGAAATGCCGCTGTCATCCAAGGTGGGCACTGAACGCTCGACTTCGGGCTCGACCTCTTGCGTTTATACGAGCCTGAAGAGTGTATTTCGGCCGGGCTGCTGTTAAAATCGATCCGACTTACTTGAGCTGGCATAAATGCATCCTGAAGTTTGATCGTACAGAAAGCATGTCGGCAAGCTTATGGGCAACGCCTCCATACATCATTCTGTGTCGAAACTATTGCGGAAGGATGCGCACTAGGGTCAAGCCCTACCTTTCTCTTACCTGCAAAATGCAATGAAGCCACGTTGCTGACCAGCTGACACGAGCTCTACATTATTCTCTTCAGACACCTTGTCCCTCTGTAGGGACATTGGTTCTCAGGTTCTGACGTGAAACTGAGTTTCATAGACGATAGACTGTCAGAGGTCAGGTATTGTCGAACCATCTGTATATATATATCATATAGCGATTTTCAGCTTCCTTGGCAAGGCATCTTGCCGACAATTCGCACGAGTAGACTTAACGTGCGCCATTGGCCTCAGATCTGAGGAAGCTATAGTTCTAAACACTCTGTTGGGGATATGTTACATCATTGACGATTAAGTACGGCACAGTAAAAAAAGAAATACGGGAAGTTCGTACTAAGTCACGCAAAGTTTGGCAGAGCGAAGCACGGGCCCGTCGCCGCTCCCTAGGCAGCCTATTTCTCTATTTCTCAATATATCTATACATTTCTCTTTAGAGCTGGGGCGGCCTTCTTTGTTTCTTTTTAGTTTTCTCTTTATTTCTCCCTGTCTTTCTTTTTCTATCTCCTCTCTGTTTTTTCTGTCTTTATTGTCTCTATTTATTTACATTTCTTCTTTTGTCTTTCTGTCTCTCTTTCTTTCCTATCTCTGTCTCACTCTTTCTCTATTTCTCGCTTGCTTCCTCTTTCTATCTTTTTTTCTATATTTCTATTTATTTATTTCTGTTTCGATGATTCTCTCTGTTTCTCTTTCTGCGTTTCTTTCTCTCTATTTCTTTTTCATTCTTTCTGTACTATGATTTACTCTCCTGCTCCCCTTTCCCTCCTCCTCACCCTTCACTCCCCTTTTCTACCTCCTTGCTTCTGTTCTGTCAGCGTGCCTGGATAGCCGAGTGGTTAAGACGCTCGCATTCGGATCGTGGGTACGCGTGCTATAATCGCGCCGCCTCGTGAGGAATTTCTCTTCGCCAAGATTTTCCTTCTTTATATCTTTCTCTCTGTCTGTCGTTGTCTTTCTCGCTTTCTTTTCATCGCCCTCCTTCTCACCCTAAAATATCTATGTTGCTTCGTGCTTCCCCCTTGCTATACGCGGGAAATATCGGCGCACGTGTTCTGGCAGCGAAGCAGAAGAGAACGAAGAGAGCGCGTGCCGGTTCCTGGTGGTAATTTAGGGTCACGGCATTTTGCGCTTCGCTGTTAAAAGTACCGCTTCGCTGTCAACAGTATCATATACATGAATGGCACTTGTCCCCGTCCTCTATCATCATCATCATTATTAGCATAGTCAGGTCCTATTACAGTAAAACCTCGGTGATACGAATCTCGCAGGATCACCAAAAATATTCGCATCAGCCGAAATTCGTATCACCAGAAAGTATGAAAAATTAGCATGCGACAAAAGAAAGCTGACGTACAAGCTACGTACATTCACGTATGAGCCGTGATCGTTTTCATTTATTCTTCTCCACGGCCGCAGCGAAGTCACGAATAGCTCTGAATGATTGCAAGTGAAGTTTTTAGACGTCAACAGTCAATACCTGTACTCCTATATATACGGCCAGTGCGCGCGTGGGTAATTATTGAACAATCTGTAGTAGCCCCTTCCAAATGTTAGTATGCGTTTCCGCATGACACCGTAGTACTGCGGCGAAAGTGACTTAAGGAGCGCTTTGACGCGATAGATGAAAGCCAGAAAATTTCACAACCGTGGTTCTACGTTATTATTTTCTGATCGCGGTGGTATTAGGGGTGTTTTTCGAGAGATTTACGGCCGTGCCCGCACAAGTGCGTCCCCAACAGTCGTGCATGTTGACTTCGTGAGGCCTAGCTCCTTCGCCAAGACCGTCCTTGTCTTCTTTGGGTCCTCGTCCACCTTTCATAGGGTGTCTGATGCACGAGGACATCGCTTGCATGGAAGACATGGCTTGTAATCTAAACGCGAATGCACACGGAGGTGCATTAGGGCCTCCAAGATTCGCGCACACAATCTCGGAGGCTATGACGCGTCACTGTAGGTTTACTCTGATTACTGTGTAAGAAAAGTATTTTTCTTACACCGTGATTTTAATCAAATGGCGGCGCGGCGTGCATGCCCGCGCTTGCGCTTCTGCGCCCGCACGTGCTTGGCGCGACTTCCGCGACAGCGCGGACAGCACCTCTTCGTACCTGAGCGGTAGCGTACGTTCGTATCAAACGTCGCGGGGTGAAAATCTGTTCGAAACAACCGTACTCCATTACATTGCAGGCCAATGGGCCTTGGCCGGGACCGAAGGAAAATTCGTATCACCCAGAAATTCGTATGAGCCGTGATCGTTTCACCGAGGTTTCACTGCATGTCCACTGCAGGACGACCACCTCTCCCAATGATCTCTACCT